>NW_009618015.1:0-783 GCF_000690535.1 Cariama cristata
GGATCCGGCGCTGCTGCTCCGCTTGCTGCAGCTCTTCCCTCCTGGGCTCAGGTGCCGCCCCGTCCCGTTCCCAGCCGAGAAATCCCCCGCGCCGCCGTTGCTCGGCACTGAACCCCAGCGTACCGAAAACCTGTGATAATAGAGATTACTTCCGATTCACTCCTGAGGGCGTGAAGTGATTAATTAATCTGAGATAATAACAGGAGACTGCGGAGGATCAGAAATCAAATCTTAGTTTGCAATCGTCCAGCTGCTTGACCTGGCCATACGGCCTCGCTCTTGCTCTGAGAATGAGCTTGTGTTCTTAACTAGCTCGGTACGTGGCAGTTTCTTTTAGTGGAGCCGTCTTCCAGTTTAAGACCTGGAAATTCTCTAATGTAGAACACATTGTTGCGTACCTTAGCTCAACTGATTTTTGTTGTGACTTCTGTAGGTCTGCTCTGTATTAAACATACACACAGGGGTTGGGTTTTTTTGCAGACGAAAGCAACTAACTTACCAATTTTCACTCCTTTCTTTAAAATCGTGCTTATTTTTCCCTCACTTTTAAAAATGTTTAGAAATGTGTTGCACAAAACTCTGTGTGCATTCAAAAGGAATATTTTGTTATCTAAGTCATAAAGAATTTGTGCAATGATGTTGTTGGAAACAGCATTGTTAGGGACTTAGTAACTGTGTTGTATGTCAAACTGGTGAAGAGTGTCGTAAACTTTGCACAAGTCACACACCACACCGCCCCCTCCCCCGTGGGCTAACAGGAAAACAGAGGGAAATCACCGCATT
>NW_009618015.1:793-11259 GCF_000690535.1 Cariama cristata
CTCAGCCTAGGAGAATCATACCCTTTGCCAAAAAGAACACCTCTATCAGTGAAAAAGTGTTATAGTCATAAACTACTTTCTCGGTGCTACTAAGGCAATCTTTTTGCTCTTGAATAGTTTTAACTGTCCTGTTACAACTGTGATAAAATAAATTTCTTAACGAATGTATGCTTGGGTCTTGTTGAAATCACCCTCTCATTGTAGACATTTGGTCCTGCAGGTGGTCAGAGCAGTCCTGTGCAAGAGCCTTCTCTTTGTTGGTGTTGGGCAGTACCTGGATCGTGCTGAGAGGCTTTACACTGGAAAATGGTTCTGCAAGAGATTCAAGCCCTTTTGTGTTCGTGCCTGTTACACGGTTACTTGAAGAACAACTTCTGTTCTACCAGCTTATGCTTGTCCCATACCTGCTCAGGAATGTTTAGCTTCATTTCTGCAGCAGTTTCATGCTCTGTCTCCTTTGCTGGTTTTTTTTGACCTATCTGTTACGGTGTGTATAGGTTTTATGTAGACCGCTTTGGAAAAACATTGAAAGTCGGTGATGTTTATAACTTTCCATATAACACCAAGTTGCGACTGCTCTGTATGTTTGTTATCCTTTGGACTTATCAATGTTTTCCGCAGACAAAGCCAGAGATGGGCTGGAAGCCTTACACCAGCGCTGCAGCGTTGCTGTGCGATGTTCCTATCTCCCAGCAAATATGTTTGTTCCAAACAGTGTTTAAGTAACCTCCTTTAGAATTTCAGGGGCTTTGTACTGTTGAAGGTAGAATGTGGCATTCCCATTAAATAGAAAGGAACCAAATAAATTATCCTTTGCTATGTGTAGCACTGCAGATGAAAACTAAGACTAGGGTGCTGTTGCGCTGTATGCCACGACTGAAAGAACTAGAAATCTCATTAGAAGGGAGCTTGGGGGATGTGCATTTATTGTGTCGTGCTATATATCTCTGTATTTCTTTTGAAATTATAACTCTTGTGTTGTGAAGCAGACAAAGTTACAAAAGATATTGTAACATATGTCTACTAACAAGTTCACATGGAAAGAGGAATTTGATGAAGTACTTGTACAAGACTTGGCAGGCTTTTCAAGCCTCCTGTTATTATAAACTTCCAACTCTGATTACTTTTGTCAAAGAATTCTTAGAGATAGCCTTTCAAACAAACTTTGATAGTTTCAAACAGACCAAATGGATTGTGGTTTGTGATATGGGGTGTTACTCATTTGCACCACCATTAGTTTTAACTCGGGAAAACTGAGCAACAGGCTAATAATAGTACAAGTGTCTGTCAGGGCTTGGTTTTAATTATATTTAAAGCTATCCATTAAATGACCACTTGACTATAATTCTTGTTTTAATTCTGGAAATTATTAGACTTCAGAGTACTGCAAGCAATTCTGAAATTACATTTTTTAATGTAACTTACAGGTTCAGCTGTATAATAATAATGACTGATCTGCCCATGCATATGAGTAAATCTTTGCAAATTCTTGTTGGTGCCTGACATGTCAAAAGTAGCAGTATGTGATAGATGGCTAAAACTTGTGCTGGGGTTGTTTGACGGTTATTTTACTGCGTTTTCGTACACTTTTTCTTCCATTGATTCTTTTGGCCACAAGCAGTCTAGGCTATCAGCAAGTATTTGAAATTACTGTAAGCTTTATGGGTTTAGTGATATGCCATGACTCTTTCTACTTCCAATACTCATAGACTATTATGATGCTTATATTCTGTGTAATCTGATCTTTTGGATGCTCACTTAATGTCACTAAAGTCACTTAATTTTTTTCCTGATAGAAAAGTAGCCTATTGAAAGATGAGCTTCAAAATACTGAAAGCTTATTTCAACTGTCACTGGTGTCCAAGGGTAGAAGTGAATGCTCAGAACTGTTTGGATTAAGGTTCCACTTACCACGTTTATTTGCAAAGTGACTAAATTTAATTGGAAATATTTTCAGGTTTAATATTCAACATGAAAATACAATTATTCCTGTTTCTTTTTACAGATAAATTTAGATTTCCTTTTACTCTTCTTTCAAATATACCCATTTGAGTGCTCTGAATGAATTATAAGGATTTAGCCTATTTAGCTTATGATTTCAACATAACTTAAATTGATATCCATGGTATGAGCTTACAGATTGTTGACATGCATCCTCCCATTTCCAGTGGAAAGAAGAAGCTTCATTTAGAAGAGTCTTAAGGAAAGTATAAACAGCCTATGGAGATATTCTTCACAGTAAGACTTAAATGTCCTTAAATAATTATCTGTTTTTCTTATAATGCTACTGATACTGAAGTGTGATGTAGCAACTGTCTTGTTGTGTAAGCCTCCTTTGCCATTTCATCCCTGTCTCTCTTATGTGTCTACGGTTACCACCTGGGCGAGAGGTAGACAGAATATCTTTAATCTACGTACATGCTATTATCTAGCTAATGCTCCTGCTTAGACCAGCCCAAACTAGAACCTTCTAACCATATTCTGGAGTCCTTCCCTCAGTGAGGATGCTAATTTGAATATCTTTTCTACCCAGACCCTACACTTCACTAAACTTCTAAGCAAGAGCTTAATATCTGTGAATTTTTATCTCTGACTGAAGTTAATCAACAAGTTCGTATTTTTTAGAGAGGAACAGGCAGACATTGCAGCTGGATGAAAGTGCAGGCACAAATAAGGGAAAACTCAAAATGTAGTTCTACAGATGTTAAAAAATGTCATTAAGTATTAAGTAAATTAAACCAATCCTTGATATTATAATTCCAGAAATACTTGGCTTCTAAGTGTGCTCGCTTCCAGGTTTGGTACTTTAATTCTTAATCTGCTTCTCAGGGAAATTCAGGATTCTCTTGTTTTTCCACTGGCTTCATATGTGTGGAGTATATCTGTATTTCATGTTTTGGGGAATCTGTGACCAAGGGTAGTGTCTTAATAACCTTTTTTAGAGCCAAAATGTCTTTTGCTGCTTGTATTTAAAACTCATCTAGGAAAAAAAAAAAAGTGTAATTTGGCTCTACGCTTCCCTGGTAAGAATTAACACAATCTGCTAATGTATGAAATAGACTTTACTAGGATTTTGCTTCACATAAATAAAAGTTGAGCTAACAAGCTAGTTAAACTGCTAAGAATGGGGATAGTAAGCTCTGTTAAGTAAGAAGTGCATAATAGCTCTTTTGCTATGAAAGTCCAACAGAACAGTTCCCTGGATCATTTTCAAGAAGAGGTCAGTGATGTTTCGTATGCTACACTGGGCTTCAATTTGGATTGTAGCTGGATGAAATTAATAAGTATTTATACTACTCTCTAGAAGACAACATTCTAGGAGTTTTAGAGAAAGAAATTGGTGATGCAAGGGCTCTGGCAACATTTTGTTGCAAAATAGAGGGATCTAAGTACTTTGAATACATTGGTGTTTTGCTGAATTCAAAATCCTGAAGGTTTTGTCTGTCTCTGAGGTGCATCACTAATAAAAATGATTCTTTGCTACAGTTAAGAAAAAATTCCTGTCAAAATGTCTGTCATTACACTAAGTAACTAGAAACAAAAAACCTAGCTGTTCCCAACAGCAAGGACTTGTCTCTGTTACCGATTTAAACATTTGACTTTGTGACCCTTATAATTACAGTTCTGAAATACGATTAAAGTAACAGATGAGCAGATGCATTTATACAAAAGCAGATAGAAAGTGAAAATAACACAGGTAACAACAATTTAAGGAAGAGATGTTAGACTGAAGCCATTTCCAGATGAGAGAATGTGATTATGGGAGGCGTTATGTGTGTAAACTGATAACTTTTCCAGGTATTACGAGATTTCTTAAGAGATTGCAGAAGAACATTTTCTGCATCTCGTTTATGGCACCAGACAGTAGGTTCTTCCTGTCTTCTTGTGAATAAATTTGCTTGGGGACTGTCCTGGTTTTGGCTGGGATAGAATTAATTTTCTTCCTAGTAGCTGGTCCAGTGCTGTGTTTTTTGGATTTGGGATGAGAATAATGTTGATAACACACTGATGGTTTAGTTGTTGCTAAGTAAACGCTTACTCAAAGTCAAGGACTTTTCAGTTTCCCATGCTTTGCCAATGAGGAGGTGCACAGGGAACTGGGAAGGAGCGTAACCAGGACAGCTGACCCGAACTAGCCAAAGGGATATTCCATACCACAGAACGTCATGTCCACAATATAAACTGGGGGGAGTTGGCTGGGAGGTGCCGAGTGCTGCTTGGGGGTAGGATGGGTATCAGTCAGTGGATGGTGAGCGATTGTATTGTGCATCGCTTGGTTTTCTTGGGTTTTACTCCTCTCTCTCTCTCTTTGTTATCTCACTTTTCATTACAATTTATTATTATTGTTATATTTTACTTTATTTCAATTATTAAACTATTCTTATCTCAACCCACAGGCCTTACCTTTTCCCAATCCTACTCCCCATCCCACTGGAGGAGGGGAGGAGTGATCGAGCAGCTGTGTGGTACTTAGTTGCCAGCTGGGGTTAAACCACAACAGGAACCATTGTCCTCTTGAACTGATAGTGAGCTAGAGAGACTCTTCCCTCTTGGGTCTGCTGCAGAGCAGGTGTTTTCTTAATCATCCTGTGGTTGGTAGGTGTGGACTATGAACAGGGAAGCTGTAAAAAGCTATGACTGTCAATTTCGTGTGGAGACTGGACTCCAGGGTTCCTGCCTCAGGATCTACTTACGTACCTGTACAACAACCCCTGTCCCCCACCCCCCTAACCTCCTTCTGCTTTTGGGAAACATTGTTAACAAACTCAGCTCTGCACCATGCTGGAGATAAGTTCTCTTTGCAATATGTTTGCTTCCTGAACAGTATCAGCTCTAATATAATTTGGTCCTTCTGAGATTAAGGACCTAGATGTGACTCTCTCTTAAGGTTGGAAATGTTTCTGCTTACTTTGTTGGGACAACATTCGTGTCTTGTTGTTTGAAATAAATCATGGAGTAGTATTTCGGTAGAGGCATTTAATCCATTAGTTAAGCAGAACTCAATTTTACTCTGTGTATTTTAGCATTTTATCCTGGAATGGAGCAATAGAGACAAAACCACAGAAGCTAGAGCTAAAAGATGCTGCTCATTCTGTATATCTGTGTGGATGTTCTTTAGATGTAAAGACATGAAACATAACCTTGGCTTCAAGGGAATCTATTGATTCAAACTGTAACTATTTCTGACCAAGCATGATAAACATGAAACTGTGTACCTTTACAGTAAAAATACTGAGTTGCCATTCTGGCACAGGCCAATTAAGTCTGTGTTCCCCAGTCTCAAATCAAACATCTTCTGCATAGCAAAAACTGAGGTGTAATATATCATCTTAAGAATACTCTAGGCATTCACATAGCTGAAGCAGGAGACACATGAGTTTCAGCCACATTTGTGCAGCCTCTATTGAAGTTGCAAATGCTTCTCCAAGAAGATTCCTGGGTCTGCCCATATCCCCTTTCCCTCAGCTCATGGCTGAGGGAAAATCAGACAGGCATGTTAAGTCTAACGTGCTGGGTAGACCAGGATTTCTGCATTGAGACTCAAAAGATATGGACTCTGACTCCACGTTTTCCCAGTTGTCCTGGTCTTTGACTTTGGACAAATCACTGCTCTATCTTATAGACTCTTCATGTGTTAAGTGTTACTTTTATCCTTAGGAGATTGCTTTGATATCAACGGAGCAATGAAATTGCTATATACACATGAAGTATTTAATACAGGGCAATTTTTCTGTTACTGCCTCTGTGACTAGTTAATATAGGTATAATGTATATTCTAGCTTGCCCTTATGGAAGGGGAACCACTGACTTTGCCTGTTAAGCATCACTCTAGTTTTGCAATACTGAGTGGCACAAGAAGTATGTACCATTATGTCTCTGGCATGATTTTTGAATGGTGCATTTGTGGCTATAGTATTCTCTTGAGTAACTGGGGAATAAAATAGAAAAGATAGCTAGAATTAAGACTGTTCTCTTTGCTAATCAGGCTATAATTACAAAATTTTCTTAGAATGCTAGATTCTGAGATGGAAAGGTTCTAGGTTCTGAGTTCTAAGTTCCACTGGGATGGAAATACAGAATTCTCATTATAGTTTGAACATGCTAGGTACATCTGGGAAATTTTATGTTTAAGTGTAGGTCATTATCCTACCTGTGCATTTGGGTGGTCAGTTTTTTGACTATAGGTCAAGCACATTCACATCAGAAAGTCAACTTAAAGTTGTCAGAAATTACACTTACAGCCTTAAACATTTGTGGTGTGGTAAAATTTCCCTGGAAATCTCAAAATAGTTGTCTTCATGAAACACTTGAACTTGGCTGCTGTGACTGAAATTGCCCGGTTTTTGTCTAGTAGATTGTGACAGGCACTTCTCATGATAAAGAGGGAAATTAGTTCTGTTTTATAAATATGTTGAATGTTCCTTTATGCTTATAGTGGATGATTTATTCTGGAACACGATAAGACAAAGTTGTTAGAGAAATTGAGTAGTAAAAATAAAACAATCCAGTTAAGAAACAGGCTTCTAGCCCTTGAAAGGGCTATATTGTGTCACAAGGGTTGAATATGTATCATCCATAACCAGGAAAGAAAAAAAATAAAATCATGAAAGGGAGTGTTGACATTTTAAAACTCCTTGGATTCTGGAATAGGGGAGGAAGCCCAGTGCTGAAGGGCAAAGGTTATGTGTAATCATCAGGGAGGAAGACTCACAGACATCCAGAGCCTACTAGAGGCAGAAAAGTCTACCCGTTCCCTGTAGTCGGTCATCCACCTCCCAGTGCATAGTAGATGTTAACTGAACAGAGATATTACACTCTAGTCTCTCAGTATCAACTTTTGCAAGTCAGAATTGGAAATGTGTCATCTTGTTTGCTTTCTGTGCTCTGTACAGCTGGGGTGAAAGAAAACTCATAGAAATGTTGGTTGGAAGGAACCTCTGGGGGTCATCTACTCCAGTCTCCTGTCAAAGTGGGACTAATACCATGCCTGGATCTGGTCAGTCATGGCTTTGTTCAGCCAAGTCTTGAAAGCGTCCAAGGACAGAGATTCCACCACCTCTCTGGGGAGGTTGCTGTAGTGTTGCCTACTCTCCTAGCACGAACTTTGTGAAGAAACCGAATGTTCAGCCACTTAATAAAAGAGATAAAGGTGTGAGACATTAAAAAGGGTTATGGTGCATTCTATGAAGGCTTTTTAATTAGTCTTTTAAAGGGTCATATTGGGAGTGGAGGGGGAGGAGGAAGGAATGAACTAGATAGCCTGGAAATATTTTACTTTGAAATTATTTTTTTTTTTTTTGTACCAAAGAATAAATATATTACGACAGTGTATATATTTAACAAAACTTGTGCATTTTAACCATATGAATAAGGCTAAGGAAGTGTCATTGCAAATGCCTTTTAAAAATAGTATTAATACTATTAAGCTTAAATATGAAAAGATGAATTTTTGCCATTGGAATGTTATACTCCAATTATGTTAGACTAATCCAGAGGCAGAGTTGCAGACCTTCATTATAGCATGTCTTTGTCACATTTGTGTGAGAAAAGGTGGACTCTGTTTTAAGCAAAAGCGAAGATATTGTAATATTATAATGACATTTGGGAACTGATCCCATTATGTATGTTTAGGTCAAAACTTTGTAATATAAGCACTTCGTAGATAGAAAGACTGTGATAAGCTGAAGTCCACGCATGTCAGCTGTAGTAGATTGTGTTCAACTGGAAGTGGTGAAAGTTCAGTGAAAATAAATATATAAATAAAAAATTCTGGTAAAATACTGAAATGGACCTCAGCAAAAATCACTACTTCTTAAGTCTAAAAAGAAATATTGGAATCCCTTGACAATATATAAGTTTCTTAAGTGAAAGAATATCTTTGTTAATACAAATATTTTTCCTGGTGAGGGGGCGATAAGTCTCTTCTACCTAGGAAAGCAAAGAAGTTTTACTAAATCTAAATTGGATACAGAGAAGTAAAAAGCTGAAAAACATTTAATTTGTGTGCATGCAGTTGATTTATCTATGTGGTTAAGTATTAAAGCATGGTGCTCAAAAACATACTTTCATCATGAACTCGCTATTTCAAACAGTGGTTTAAATCTCTCTGCATAGTTTCGGGTAGCTGTCAGCCAGGAAACACTGTTAGCTTACAAATTATGACAGTCTCTTGACATGAGATTGAGTCACAGAACAAGCCAGTTTGGGAAGATTGAACAAAATTTCACTGTCATTAGTTTCTTTGATGTCTTTCAACTCATTCTGAACCTTGTCACATGGAACACTTTGGGATATAAAGTGTAGGGACTGAATCTGTGGTGCAAAAGCAAATAATCTTGCTTCCAGAGCCTTCATCTTTTCTGTTGTTAAGGACCATCATCCAAAACTAAAAGATCACGTCTATGATTAATGACAAATAAGTTAACCAAAATTCAATTTTCTAACACAATTAAAGTCAACATTTCCTAATGAAAATATTTTCATTTTTCCATATGTCTACATATAGATGTACATGCAGTTGATGTGTTCTGTTTTCTGCAATAGAGATGAGATTAATTTTTTTTTTTTGGACTGAGTCAGAGGATACAGGAAAAATCAGTTTCCAAAACATGGAAGCATTGTGGAAGTTTCTGAAAGGAGAAAACTCAAATTACATCAAATCTTATTTTTTTTCAATCTGTGATTATTCAATTTCTTTCTTGTTGTATTTTTTGTAAAGAATGTAAACAACTTTTGGGGGGAGGGGTGGTTTGTTTGTGCTTGCTAGTGTTCATTCACCCATATGACTGGATTATTCTTAATAATGCTTCTGGTAAGAACTCTTCCAGCATACTGGCAGGAAGTAATTTGCATCTCTGCTTTTGAGCTCTGCTGGAAACATATTTCCAGAAATTCTGTGCTTGACTTCAGAATGCTGTTTCCCCACTGTATTTCTTTATTTCTCAGGCATACCAACTGACTGTTGGCTTTACATTAGTATAATTGGCAACATAAATATTATTTATATTCTTGACTCCACACTGTAACTCTTAGTGTAGGTAATTCTCCATGAATTTTAACAATACTTGCTGATTATTGCTGGCCCACTTACTTGTCTGTGTGGATGAATAGAACCTAGCCAGTGGAAGGACTCTGCTGGATTCTAATTAGATCTCTCTGCAGGAGATAGATCTTTTTTTGGTTGGAGCTGAAAGGTGAGGATTGTTCCACAACAAGTATGGATACACAAGTGCTTTTTCAGTGTGTGAAACACAGAGCTCCTTCTAGCCATTAAACCGCCAGTGAAGACCATATGAAAGTGCTCATATGCCACCATCTGGTGCTTACATTTTTCTTTTAATTAATTTAGATTTGTTTCTTGTTGATACTAGAAAATACCGCATGCACTAGAGGAGCAATCTGGGGGAATGTGTAAGCTTGAGAAAGGACTTTTGACAAAGAAAAACTAAGTAGGTTTTAGATGTTTAGGGAAGGTACTGAAGTTTGGTAACTGTGTTTTGCTAAAGTAAAAGGAAAATTTTTATCTTAAGAATGAGGAGAATAGAATAGTTTTTTGCCTCTGTGTATTGAAGGAAGGTAGGGGAGACAGGAAAATCCAATTGGTTTTCACTGGCAGGTTGCCAGTACTAAGAGGAAAGGAAATTATTTTAGCTCCTGAAGGGACTTAGAGGAAGTGAAACTTGAATTCAGTTTTGTAGACTGAATTCAGTAGGAGAAACTGAATTGTTTTCTCAAATAAGATTGAGTTTTAGGGATGAAAAGGACCATGCAGTTTCTTCCTCCCCCTCCCCACTTTTCTTCATAAAGAAGTTTCTGAAAAGCTTGTCATCTTGAATATTGCAAGATAGTCCTTACCTCAGGAAATTCAGCATATGATGGATATGTGTATGTATGTGTACAATATATGAGATATGTATACACACACACATATAATTTCTGAATGATATATTCGGAAATAAACATGTAGTTAATTATATGGACCTGATAGGAGAGCTCACTTATTTTTGATGTGTTGCATACCATTCTAAGATGTTTTCAGAAGGAAGGAAGAGTGGCCGATGTTGTTTCCTGTAGAATATTGCCCACAAAGCCTCAGACTCACTTCATGGGATACCAGAGCTTAGTAGTCTAAGGGAAATAAAATTCTGAAACTTTTACTTGTATGTATTGAGGAGCCACTCTCCTAGTACCCACTTGAATGTGCTTTCCCAATTTAATACAGTGTAATGAAGTTCTGTTTCTGCTGTCAAAAATAATGAAGGGAAAGGTATATAATCATAGAATCATTTAGGCTGGAAAGGACCTTTAAGATCATTGAGTCCAACCATAAACCTACCATGGCCAAGCCCACCACTAAACCATGTCCCTAAGCACCACATCTACACACCTGTTAAATACCTCCAGGGATGGGGACTCCACCACTTCCCTGGGCAGCCTGTGCCAGTGCTTGACGACCCTTGTGGTGC
>NW_009618016.1:0-28088 GCF_000690535.1 Cariama cristata
TGACGAGGAGCAGCACTGCAGCTGCAGGTCTTCTCCTCTAGACTGAGGAGTTTAATTATGCTAATGTATTTTGATTGCCTGTGCTTCGTGCTTCTTAACAGCCTTTAAAATATTTTATTAAAGGCTGTTGGATGTAGTCCATAAAAGTACACATTCCATCGCTGTGTATGCAATATAAACTTGGACTAGTTAAATACATGAGAAAATAAGTTTTCACGACTGACTTAGTATGCCAGAGATAACTTCAACGTTAAGTATTGTCAATTTTTCTTTTTTTTTTTCTTTTCTTGACATGTGATCCACTTTGTTTAGTTTTATCAGAGTTGACGTGCACTGATGATGTGGCTCTTATAGCACAGTCCATACAGTGCTGGCAGAATGAAGTATTTTAGTAAGAATCACTAATGAAATATCAGGTATGATCAGTTTTACAGAAGGACAGTAAGCGAGCAGTGAGCTGATGTGGTACAAGAACACCAGGAGAACTGGATGCAGTTTGGGTTTGGGGAACTTTAAAAACTTGGCTTTGGTACAAAATTTTTAAACAACAAGCAATGCAAGTCCATAAATAAACATATTCATTACCAAAAATTTATATGCTTTTTTTTTGTTCTTTTCCTAAGTTTTTTTACTTATATCAGAGAGGTAGAAGAAGATCCACTGAAGTCAGAGCTTTCTAGTTTGTGTTATAAAGCATTAGTGCTCAGAAAAAGCATTAGCATGAAGGAAATTTCGTTTTGGAAGAATTTGGTTTCACTTGGCACAGACTGCACTTCTTATCTTAGTATGCTATATTAAACCACCAAAAACTTCCTCAGATTTTTGTCACTTTCTGGTTATCTTTCTGTATTTTTGTTGGGCTCTTGGTAGGGAACTACACCTTTATCAATCTATCCAAACCACTGCTGCTAGGGAAGGTCACCTTCCTTTTCTGCTATTCTTCCTTTGTCACCTCACTCTGAAAGCTGTCATCGGCTTCCTGTCTCTTGGTGCATCACATCAAATCCCTCTTTTCTCATTTCCAAGGGCTTATCTACTGTCACCTCTATGTATCCAGGTTCCATATTTTATGAAGAGGAATTACACCGTCTTGCACAAATGGCTTACTTTTCAGAAGCTCATCAAAAGTCCTAATGCAAAAATTTGCCAATAACATGAATTATATGCTCAAGTAGTATCTGAATTTGTTATTTAAATTGTGTTTTACAAATCAAAGTTTTCTCATCACACTCCTTAGACATCTGATTGAAAGAGAAACATTTCTTCAGATTGTGAAGTTTAAAATCGCTATTATTATCCATGTAGAGTTTTTCTTAGTTTTGTGCCTATTACCTGTTGCATTCTGCAATAATCTGTTAGTGATGGCTTAACTAAAAAGAGTTTTGATGCTGTGTATCAGAGTGAAGAAATGTGTAATAAAAGTTCAGGAGCAGTCTGAATGAAGAAGGTTTCTGAGAGGGCAGAAGGCACTGGAGGCTGCACAAAGCTAGGCAGGAGATCGGTGTGTGCAATGGTACAAGACTGTTACGCCGCCTCCAGAGTCTCCTTCAAGTGTATGAGTATGCGTATTTGAGTATACATACTCAAATCCATGTATATGAGTGTTCAGCATCATAGATACGGATTTAAGCACAGCAGAGATATAACGTCATTTAGTCCTTTCTCTTTGTGTCAGGTGATTCCCCTTTAGTAACTACTTGCTCACATTTGTCACCTTCTGTCCCCCTTCCTTCTTCTCTTTTTGCATTACCAGCAGGGAAATCCCTGCTGAGAGCACCAGACCCCGACGTGCCTATAGGGCATGCTCTGCCGGCAGATGAGATTAGAACTAATAACTTCCAATTTGTTGTTACTCAAAGACTACACCAGTTTGTAAATATCCACTGTTTTCCTCTTAAAATCCCAATTAGAGTCTTACATATACAGCACTAAGCACTTCTTCCTGGGCCAGGCAAGGTTTCTACATTTCAAGGAAAAATCCTTAGTTTTACATTTCTTGGAGGGTTTTAGTTAGCTGCTTAAGCTCTCTTGTGAAACTGCAGCTTTGCCATTACAGTGCCAAGCCCCAGTCTTGATGCTGTGGAAGAAAAATGTGGAGCAGCTTATGGAGAGTTGTTGGTACCATTAATTAGTCTCGAGTTTATTATTTTGCTTATGTGCTAATGCCGAGGCACAGAAGCAGGATAAGATCCCACAGCACTAAGCCAGCACTGTGCAAAATGGGAAGTAAGACACAATCCCTACCTCTAAAAGCTTTACACAGCCTGTTTCCCTATCGGCATCATCAGATTGAAGCTAGTGCCTTTTGTCCCTGTGCTGAATGCAACATAACAGTTAAGATGAAGAAAAGACCCTGCTTTGCTACCTTGAGCTCAAATGGTTCAGTACCCTGGAATACCATAGGAATTATTGTGCACGCAAAAATAATCCTGATCAGTAAAAGCCACAGAGGTTTAGTACGAACTTTGAAGGCATATGCAAAGGAGAAGCAGCAGAGGACCATTTTTCTCTCTGTAAAGCAGAGGTAATGGAGACCGTGTACACGTCTGTGATCACATTTCAGGAAGGAAACTGCAGTTCAGGAGAAAGCGCAGCAGTGGGTTGCAGTGCAAGAAGGAGAATGGAAAAATGAAAGGTGGGTTGATTATGGTGAATTTACCTTCACAGGAAGAAAAACCAAGGGTCCAGAGGCATGGCAAGAATTGGCAGCTGGAAGCCAAAACCATATATAGCTGATCACAGTGTTTGATCAAGGGCAATTATCAGTGCCAGATTGCAGGGAAACAGTGAATTCTCCACCTCTTGCTGACTGGACTGGGTGAGGACTGGACCCCTTCTGGGAACTGCCTAGGCAGGAACACTCTCAGGAGAAGAAACAGCCATGCAGCAAGAGTGGAGGTGACCGTGCTGCATGAGGGATCCCTGTGAGCCCGGGTTGTATTGAGGGATGCCGTGGGTGAGAGGGAGCACCCCAGCAGCACCCAGAGGCAGACGGCACACCACATCCCACCTGCATGGGTGTATCAGTCCTCATTGGCCATACACTGAGTACCAGGCTCCATGCAAACAGAATCACACCGCTCAGTGAAACCTGAGGTTCTCAAACATGTATCAAATCATTATAGTGAAGTAATGATCCTCTCTAGCTCATTAGTAGAGCCAGGCTGGTTACAAAGGAGTCATCAAAGGTCTTTGAGGCATCACAGCCATTGCATCCTGCAGAGCAGCCAGGAGTGCTGGTTGGGTGGAGGTTACAGTAACGTTGCCGTATCTGTCCAAGAACCTGAGCTAGTTTGTGTGATGGCTGCTTGGTCATCCCCACCCAGGCTCCGTGTAACGGAGGAGCATGCAGTCAAGCGGGGAAGGGAGACCGTCCCATACCCTGGACTAGCAACCAAACCTCCACATTCCTTACTCTTGCTGCCATGCTTGTGTCTGAAACATGGCCAAAATATCTTAGTTTAAAATTTTCTTTTGAGTAAGTAACAGCTGTTACTTACTGTTTTTTCTCCCCTTGGGCTTTTTTTAAACAACAAACTCTCCAGCAACTCTGCATTTGAGAGCTGATCCAGCTGCAGCCCCAACTGAAGGCCAAATGGCTATGACAAACCTCATTCTGTGCTGCAATTTGAGGGAAAAGACACACAGCAAGCTTGGTCTGAGTTAGGCTGTTCAAATAAAGCTGCATGAACTTTCACACTTTATATTGTTTGTTATGATGTTTTCAAAATGAACCACAGATGTTTTACTTTGATGGGTTTTTTTATCCTCTGGTTGAGTCACCTATTATCCAGGCCAGATCTGGGCAGCTCAAACAGGAGTCACAGTGAAGGAGACTCCCAAAGAAGGTCAATAGTTTATTTGAATTTTAGATAATCCTCTACACATACCTAAAAAGATAATGAAATAAACGTAATCTCTATTAATGACATGGTGTAAAATGTTGGGAAGGAATGGATCCTATCTGAACTGCTTGTCTTGCCCATCACTTAAATTGAATCAATGAGGATGAGTTAGGATTGAATTTTGCCCATAGCTTGCAGCTTTTCTTTAAATATTCTGCTCTGATTACAGTATAGGAGTAGAGGAGACAGAAAAGTTTCTGAGACAACCTTTGATCTTAGCTATATATCTTCAGCCCTCTTGAGCAAGCCCAATCTCCTCAAGCAAATCAAACTGGAAACATTATGTAAACTGTCAATGTGATGGCAAATGACCAAAGACATGCTCTGACAAATGCCAAGTGTCACAGCAGGACATGGAGAAACTTTGCTTTTCCTTTGGAAAAAAATAGTTACATACTCTGTGACAAAACATGTCAACGTGTTACTGCAGCATCCTTTGGGGATGACACTGATGTACAGAAAAAAAAGACAATTCTCTGGCGAGAGCTAACCTGACTCTCATTCAGTAGTCTGCTGAGTCCTTCCAAGAAAGGAGAACAGAGATCTGGCTATAGAGTGCTGTTGGAGAGTAATAGATGTCAGCCCATTTGAAACAAAACTTCCCATCCAAACATATCCACAGTTTTTTTACTGCGTGCTTCATTTGCTTTTTGTTTTCAAAGAGTTGTGTAATGATACATCCAGATCTCCAGAAAACATGTTATAGTTTTAACAGAGCATTGTCCTTGGAAAGTTTTCAAAGCATTTCTGTATATTTGTAGTATCGGTACTTAGCACACTCAAAGCCAGAGTGATTCATTTCCTGTCCAGTGGCCATTTGTTGGTTCACACATTTTTTTTTTGCGTGCACCTTTACAAATGTAATGGAAAAATCACTACTTGCAGATAATGAAAGTGAAGGAATTAAAAATTAATGCATGCAACAGAGAATGTCATCCACAGAAACTTGCTTGCAAATGCCAGTGCAGAGCAGTATTTTTTATTAAATAGCCGTGGTCACTGCCTACATCTTTGCAGCTAGGGCATCAGTAACTTGGAATCAGCCAGAGCCATGGATTCCTTCTACAGTGTACATTCTTGAGCAGTGAAAAGAAAAAAAGTCCATATTATTGCTTAATAATTAATATTTCAGTGTATTTTGGTTTGGAGTGAATCTGTGCTAATTGTTAATGCTTTGTATATCTAGTCGTTAGTGATTTCTTGTTTGAAAGTGCAGTCTCTCCGGAGATTGTCAGATGCTACACAGGCAGGTAAGGTCTGTGGAACAGAGCATTGCTTGTGACATCTGGGTCTTACCAAGTTCAGAGTCTGGCAAACCGAGGTCCATGATAG
This sequence comes from Cariama cristata, assembly GCF_000690535.1. NCBI lineage: Eukaryota > Metazoa > Chordata > Aves > Cariamiformes > Cariamidae > Cariama > Cariama cristata. The sequence continues at coordinate 5,238 of NW_009618016.1, forward strand.
TGAAGTACACCTTACTATATGTTGGATAACTTCCCTAGATTTAGTCTGTTTTTACTGAAGAAAAATATAAAGAAGACATCGAACTCTTCTAGGTAATCAGGTCAAAGCAGCCACTAGAGAAACAGGAGGCCACAGAAGTCTTTAACCAAAGCATTCACCTGTTTCTATGGCTTAACTCCTGTGTGTGTTTGTCCTAGAAGTCACCTGGCAATGCCAAGGGCCAGGTATTGCTTGTTTGAACTGGTATTGGGGAAAAAGCAGCAGAAAGGCAAGAGATACTAATAATAAAGATACAGGAGCAGCAGATGCTGAAGTTTCATATCACTGCCCTCAGAAGCAGTTAAGTTGACTGGAGGAGCTGTATGTTTGAGGAAGGACTTTTGGGTAAAAGCTCTAATCTCTTCCCTATTTGAATTCAGGAAAATTCAGGAAAAAGGGGCAATGAGTGTCTTGAGAGAAACCAAGATTATAGCCGATACCTCACTCCATTCCCTGTTTTTCTCTTTCTGGGGAGCCCTAAGCTTCAGCTAGTATTAGATAGCATCAAGAACTGTGACTGGTTTCTTGTGGAAAGATAACAGGACTTTGTGGTCCTCTTGAACTAATAGTAGATGTTCTCACATACCTTAAAATCGGCCCATGATGTATGAATTTAAAGAAGGACCAGTTTAGCAGAAGAATTTAAACAGAATCTGAAGGCTTCACAAAAATAGCACAGAAAAGATATTTTAGCTGGGATGCTTTTTTAAAGTATGGATAAAATCAAAAAACTCTTGGAGAAATGGGAAGACCAGTTGCAACGCTCCCGGTTTGGAAAAGCAAGGACAGCAGCCTGGCCGATATGGACTAGAAATATGGAGGCACTAGGAAACCTCTGTCCAGCTTGGCTCTTGCTAGCAGAAATGAGCTCCTACAAGGGCTCAAGAAACAAACAGAAATATTTCCCAAGGGAAATCAGAAGTTTTGCAGGCTATTGTAGAAGTCATTCACAAGAATAAAGGATCAGATCCGTTTTATGATTATGATGACTATTTTCTGATCTGTTTCTAACCATGGAAAGGGGAGAGATTGAATCATCCCACTTTCAGATACTGCAAATATCACAGAATCACAGAATGGGTGAGGCTGGCAGGGACCTCTGGAGATCACCCAGTCTAACCACCCTGACCAGGGTAGATTGCTCACAGCCATGCTCAGTCAGGGTTTTAATATCTCCAAGGATGGAGACTCCACAACCTCCCTGGGCAACCCATGCCAGTGCTTGGTCACCCTCACAGTAAAAAAGTGTTTCCTGATGTTCAGAGGGAACCTCCTGTGTTTCCGTTTGTGTTCATTCCGTCCGGTCCTGTCACTGGGCATTACTGAGAAAAGCCTGACTCCCTCTTCGTTACTCCTTCCTATCAGGTATGTATACACATAGCTAAGATTCCCCCTGAGACTTCTCTTCACTGGGGTGAATGAAGACCCTCAGCTCTCTCAGCCTTTCCTCATATGAGAGATGCTCCTGTTCCTTAATCATCTTCATGGCCCTTTGCCAGACTCATTCCAGTATGTCCATCTCCTTCTTGTACTGCAGAGCCCAGAACTGGACCTAGCACTCCAGATCTGTCTCACCAGCAATAAGCAGAGGGGAAAGATCCCCCCTTTAACCTGCTGGAGACACTCTTCCCAATGCAGTCCAGGACACTATTGAATTTCTTGGCTGCCAGGGCGCATTCCTAGGTCATGTTCAACTTGGTGTCCACCAGGACCCTCAAGGCCATCTCTGCAGAACTGCTTTCCAGCCTTTTGGTCCCCAGCCTGTACTGGTGTCTGGGGTTATTCTTCCCCAGGTGCAGGACTGCATTTCTCCTTGTTGAACTCCATAAGCTTCCTGCCAACCCATTTCTCTGGCCTGTCCAGATCCCTCTGCATGGCAGCACAATGATCTGGCGTGTCAGCCACCCCTCATGCTTTTGTACTGCCTGAAAATTTGCTGAGTGTGTGCTCTGTCCCATCATCTAGGTCATTCCTGAAGATGTTAAATCTGCTAATCTCTGTTCATTGTAATCCGCTGGAAGATTAACAGAGATATGAGTGCCTGTCAATGCCCTTGCATGAACGGTGCATCTCTCATGATGTCACAGAACAGTCCTTTGGAAGACAGACTGAATCACCTGGATTGCGTACAGACCATCAGCGTGTGACTTGGAGACAGCCAGCAATATGAACAACCCAGGGAAACAGCTGAGAGCAAAGACAAAGGCATGGGGGCTTAGGGTTGGGAGGGAAAAGGATTACTCTACCTGAGCTGCTGGAGGACCACCAGTGTCACATATTTGTAGTGGATAAGAAAGCTACCAAGGATTTCCAGGATAAACTGGCAATGAACCAAATAATTGGCTTTCAGCTAGTCTTCAGCCTGTGGACCAAGGTCAGTGGATGGATGCCAGATGACTCTGAATGTCCCTGGAATTTGCCATATTACTTACATTTTTTGTAAGTAATTTGTAGTAGTGCACCAGAAAAGGAAGCAGGTGCTAGCAAGGAAGATGGGTGCAGTTCGTTATGAGCCTAGTAACTCCAGCTCTGCATCTTGCTGAGAATCAGCAGTTCTCATATGACTCATGAAAAAGCATGAACAAACAGAAAACAATTAAATTCAGTTTGTAACGGACAACCATTCAGTTTCAAAAATAAAGAAATAATCACAAGGCAGAAGAGGACAGAGCATCACAAATACAAACCACTCTCTGAAGTGGACACTGAGCAGAAAGGGAAGAGTTTGAGGGTGTGAAAATCAGCTTTATGGTTAAGTTTGGATGCGTAAAGAACAATTGTAGGCTTTTCACTACTGAGTACACAATGCATAAGAATAGCAAACACTCTAGTCATAAGATGAGACATGCAAGATCTTCTGCAGGACACCACATGTTGGCCAACCCCCTACATGAAAAGAGTATCTGCTGTACATGCACCCATGCATATCCATATTTCTCTTCGCTCCCTTGGCACCCCAGACTGTGCTGCAGCTGCCACAGACTTGCGTAAAGCCTTGAGAAGTCTCTCGAAATGCAGCCTGCTCTCTGCCTGTTGCCGCAGTCCGGACATGAATTTGAAAAGGATGTTCTTGATGTATTACAAGCATCTCTAGCAGAGCAAACCTGGGCTGTGTTTACTTTGCTTTTTGCTATGTGGAAAAAAAAACAACACAACTGTTTATCACTGATCTCAGTTGGAGCCATTTGATGGTTTCTTTCTGAGCTCACTTTGCTTCCAATTCAATAAGAACTAAAAATAATAACATGGATAATCTAATTGCAGATCAGTAGATGTCCTGACCACTCTCAGTCTCAGAACATGTATCCCACGTACACTAGACGCACACGCAGTGCACGAGCTTTCTAGCAGCAGTAGCTTTTCACCTAGAACAAGGGTGACAGTTGTGAACCATAAAGCCTATTGATGTTATCCTGCTTAGTTGATATAGTTCAGAGACTTTCTTAAAATAAATAACAAATGTTGATCTCTCTCCTTGATTGCATACCATGGCAGAGGAAAAAAATTATGCTTAAACACTTGAATTTCATATGCACTGGAGAAATCTTGGAGAAAAGAAAACAGGAAAGCATTTGTAATATTAAAAATAGATTGCTTCCTGGAAGTAAGAACCCTGATGGTCTTGTTGACTTGTTTTTTTCGTGTTAAATGCCATATCATACAGAAGCACAGCCAGTCAGCTCCTCATTTCATTTGAAGTATGCCTGAAATACAACATTTATATGGTAAATTTTATGGTTTGTTTTGATTCTTTTATATTTATTTTTATGTGATACACTTCTATGTAAAAGATAGTTATGGGCCGTGATGCGAAAGACTGACTTCAGAGCCCCCAGAGAAGTATCTTAGCCTTAAAATTCATAAGTAAGTAGGACAAGATAAATATTCCCCTGGATAATTAATGTCCAGGAAAAGAAATGTCATTCTGAAAAGCTGGGCATTTCCAGGAGAATTCCCCACAAGGAATATTACTGGAAATGTTAGAGATTTCCAAAAAGGAAGAAAACATTAAATATACCAACAGGCTACACTCCGATTTAAAAAACGCATCAGGGCTATGTATCCAAATACATACAGCCAGCTCATTTGTCATTATGACCCAACAGCAGAAGCTGTTGAGACCACAACAACCTTGCATTCCACTGTCATTATCAGTTTCCCAGTCAGTAAAAGGCAGGTTTACCTGTGCAGTTTCATGTCAAAGCCCTGCAGCTCGAATGCGAGGAACAGCCCCCTTGCTGGGTAATTGTGAGCTGTTGGCCGAGTTTTCGTGAAGGAAAAGGCCACCTTCAGAGATGGGGAGGGCAGCTCTTTCTCTGCAGCTGTGAAGCTTGTTTGCAGATTCCATCAGGCAAAGCTTACCTTTCAGCATCCACCAAAGTGGCAAATCCACTCCTTTGTCCCGGTAGCCCATCAGTAGTCCATTACTATTGCATAGACACAACCAACAAGTACAGTGCAAACTTGTTATAAAATGGGGCAATCAGGATTACACGAGGACTTACACACCAGCAGGTAAATGCCCAGAGAGTAACAGTCACCCAAATGCAGAGACCAGGCGAAGAAAAGTCATGCCCCCAATTGCATTGCATGATCTTTCTTCTGATTTTTGCCTTCCCAAGTTCCCAAACTTACAAGTGAAAAAAAAAAGTAGCTAGAGGCAAGACCTGGAGGTGGCTTTTGATTGTAATTCTCATCAGCGTCTTCTGTTACTCTGAAAAGGTGGAGATGATAAAAAATACACTTTTAAAATTTATTTCCCTTCAGACATAATCTTGTCTATTGCTTATCTTAAATACATCTTTTTGGCAAAAAATCAGTATAAATGTTATTCAAGCTGTTGTAGTTTTCTACTTGGGAAGGATTAAAATGAAGGATATTTCTTCCCTAAAAGAGACACAGGTTTTCCTTAAAAAGTAAGGTTTTCTTTACAACTTCATTTTAAAAAATTATTCTAGTATTACTTAAAGGTTTTTCCTCTTTCAGTTCTACTCAAGTCCTTCTCTCAGGTTTTTCAAGGCAAGGAAAGTGAGTTTTCTGAGTTTTCCTCCAGCCACTGGGCAGTTGTGGGCTCTCCTGCTCCCCGTAAGATCCCCGTGTAGAAGACCCGTGAGGAAGCAGGAAGACATTTCTCACGCAGCTTTTTCGGCAGTGCAGATTTTTTTCACCGCTGAAGACAATGGTGGTTCCTCGTACATTCCAGCCTATGAAACCCAACAGTCTGCAAATGTCACCAAAGATGCTGCAAATTTTGGTGCACGGGAGTCTTTTCACTCAGTCACTGACACACGTGTAGCTCCAGAAGTGGCATGGACACTAGCACCAGAACAGCTGTGTGCTCAGCCTGTCATTTCTCATCTTGGTGCTTCATTTTCCCACCTGTAAAAGGAGGAGAGGACATTTGGAAACCTTCACACGAACAGCTTCACGGGAACCTGCACAAGTACCCCTTCTTTCAGTTTTTTTTTTTTTCATTTTTGCTGTTACCTCAGCTGTTGTGGGTGTCATTGCAGGTAAAAACCTACATCACAGCTCAAAAATTACTACAAAGATATATATTCTGAATAACATTACATATTCTACTAAAACTCTTGCCATAGACATTTCTGAGTTTCAATGGCAGCTTGAAGCACATTGTACCTTGCTGCCCTGTTGATCCCTGAAACACAGACTAATTCCCCATGAAATGAAATGTTTATACACACGTAAGTTGTGTCCTCACGCTTTGCCTTGGATAAACATTGGCCAAAGTGGTTTATATGCTAAGGTTGTTTTCCTTCTGAAAGATGATCCCCAAAGTAACTTCAATCAAAAGACACGCAACGATGAATGATGATTTTCTTTCCAAGGGTCTTTCAACAGATTGGGTTAAGGCACCATTCTTCAGTTATGCTCAGTTGTTCTATGAATGGATCACTTGTTTCTTGCCATTAATTACAAGTTTTTGTTAGTCAAACTTTTTTTTTTTTCCTGTGAAAATATTACACCTCAAGATTAGGACATTGCCAGTCATTTTATCAACAAGGTAAACACAATGTTTTATTTTAAAAGCATGCAGCTTAATTCCAGGACAGATGAGGCAAGTGCTGGTGGCATCCAAATGGTGATGGTAAAATCAGTTTGTCCACGTGCAAGTCTATGAATCCCTATCCTTTAAGTGCTGGGACATGGCTTGGTGTTAAAACCTCATCCCTCCAAGCGCCTCTCATTTCACACCCCTCAGCCCCTGGGACTTGTCCCTGCTGGTTGTGACATGAAGCCCTGACCAGCCTAAGCAACCTCCATCCTGGTCATGCTTCTCAGTTAATTCACTACTAGTGCTGTGTGGGAAAAGACAGTAAAGGCAAAAGAAAATGAGGTTTCCAGCTGCCCAAATTGGCTGGAGGAAAGGGAGTGAGAGGGCTCTCTCACACTTTTTTATCTTCCCAAGCCTGCAGAACTATAATGTTCAGCTTGGCCAATGCAACGAGACAGCCTTCACCTCACTGTTATTTTTGGCTCCTTTTCACTGCATTCCTCCAATTTCCCTGGGTAGTAGGGCCAGCCAGGCAGTAACATATCTGCTACCCTGCCTGCTCATCTTTACCTGTCCTCACTTTATCCAGGAGGTGACAGACATCGTTCACCCAGGCCAATTGTCTCCATCCCTGAGCCCATGGCTGGTGACTTCTCAGCCTTACTTACCAAGGACAGAGAAGTGAATGTTCAAGCATGATTTCAAACTCCATTATGTCCCTGCAAATGTGAATTGAGTTATTGCAAAACTTGTCCCCTCTTATGCTCCCTTATAAAATCTTGAAAATTAAATCAAAATAAATCAAACTTACTGCTAAGATTAAAAACACAACAGGAACTTGACTCAGAAAAATGGAAGCAAACTCAGATGATCAGATAAATGCAAGCTAGCAGGAACGGAAAGAGAAGAAATCATCTATTTTATTTATTTCATGAGGAACAATGTTGGGAACCACTTTCAACTGCTAGAGTGCCAATGCCATACACAAAACCTAGAGCTGTTCAAACTGCCCTGCTTACAAAGGGCCAAGTTTATCATTCCCTTTAAGGATGGATTCTTGGGACTTCAACGGCTGATGCGAAAGAAGATCCTATTTCTCCAGAGAAATTCACCAAATGCTTCAAAAAGGGAATGTGGCATAGCTTCTGAATCATGAAGCAGAAAAAGACTTCCTGCCTCAGTCTGGTGGTACATCCCTTTTATCGCTCAGAAGATACAGAGATCAGAATTGAAAGCGATCAGAAATAACATAGCAGATTTTCTCTCTGGAACAAAAACATGGGTGGCTTCTGTGTGAGGCAATATACAAGTAGGATGTATTTGGTGTGATACATTTTTTCACTTCATTGAGCTAGTATATGATTTATAGATGATAGAATTTCTACCTGACCCTTTCTAGGTAAGTCTGATTTTTTTTCTCAGAAAATAATGAAAATTTTTGCAGAAAGTTCTCCAAATGGTGTGAATTTGGAAACGTCAGCCAAGCCTTATCACAGTCATTTGATAATGTAGCATTCATTCCTTTTCACAGAAGTTCAGTGTTACTATAGAAAACATACATACATATTTATGAATTTGTAAAAAATGTATACAGATAAAGTAACAACTGAAATAATATGTCCTATTTCAGTTTGGAGTTGTTGAAAAGACTTTTTGAGATTTTTTTAAGTTTCATGTCAAAATATACATAGTCCTATGAAATAGTTTCATTTTTCCTAGACCAGAATTGTTCTATGGAAAGCTTTCTGCTGAAGTATTTTCCCAGTCCAACCTAACACTTTGAGTCACAGAATAATTCAGAATTGGAGGGAGCTCTGAGGGTCATCTAGTCCATCCATCTGCCCAAACCAGGGCTGACTTCAAAGTTAGATCAGATTATTCAGGGCCTTGTCTCCATTAAATTTGTAAAATCTGCAAGGTTGCTTCTCCAGGCAACCTGCTCCAGTGCTTATGGTGAAAAGCTTTTCTTTATATCCATCTGAAATTTCCCTCTTACCTGTGACCATTGCCTCTTGCACACTGTACCTTCAAGAAGAACCCGGCTCTAACTTCTCTCTATGCCACAACAGGTAGCCGAAGACAGCAATTAGGTCTCCCTGAGCCTTTGCTCAAACCCAGCTCCCTCGGCATCCCTCACTGCTGGCTTGTGTTCAACTTCTTGTCCAGCAGGTCCCCCTTTTTCCATAAAACCAATCTCAGTCCGTGCCGCTGTGTAAGGTCACTGCACCACGATGTAGCACGTCTCGGTTCTTTGCAGGTCTTTGTTGAACTTTTTGAGGTTCCTGTTAGCCCATGCTGTCTCGTTCCTCCACCATCTCAGGATCTTGCTTGAGATGGCCTGGAATGGTCTGGAATAATATGACAGTCCTCAGTATTTCTGTCCAACACATCACGCTACTTATATATCAAATTCCCCATAATATAACCATACCTGAATGTACTTGTGAATGTATGTGCCCTATGACTATTTTTAGGCATCCAGAAATTAGGATGTCTTCTCAAACTCAAAGCAGAGAAAAGTGCTTATCATTAGACCAGAAGCCAGGACTGCTCAAGGTGATGGTGTTGACAGGTGTCCCCCTCTTCCTTATTCAATTTTTAGAATTCTGGCTTTTAAGTTCTAGGACTGATTTAAGTGCATAATCCTGCCCTTTTTATTTTCCTTTTCCTTTTTAATTTTTTTTAAATGAGGGAAATACTATACTATCTCTTTCAGCACTATTAGCTTGATATTATGCTGGTGAAATGATGACATTTCCATTAATCTCAAGGACCAGAAGCTGACTTTCTTATTATCTCTTATTCACCATTTATTATGATGGGAAGAAACTCACTTAACTGATGTGCTACCTAATGGATGAGCAAGGAGGTTATAGAAAGGTAGGCAGTAGTAATAACGGTTGTAATGGTAGCAATCAGAAGCCAATAAAACACATCTGATGCTGACCTCAATTAACACCGACATGCACTCTCATTTTAGCAGTAATATCAAATGACTGCTACAACATAGTTAAAGCCCAGAGCTCTGTTTTCAAGGGATGCTGGTGACAGTTCTGTTTTCAAAACAAACAATTAGAGGCCACAAATCAGGATACCAAGTTGAAACGTGGTCTCTTGAGGATCTCGCGATCCTGAGCTTGAGCTCTCAGATAAACACAGTTCTGCTACAGAGAGAGTCATGTTGCTTTTCTCATTCTAGATGATAAACAGGTGTAACCTGCAATTTTAAAATCCTGCCAGGAGTGGAGCAAACATCTACAGCTGGGATGACACAGGCCCTCTTCCAGTTTATAAAGGCAGATAATATAAGATACCCACTGAGTAGCAGGCTTAACCTTTGAGGTTAGGAAGTTCAAACCAATTTGTTGAGAACAGCTAAAGGCTTATATTATAACAAGTCTCAGGAAGGGTCTGGGCAAGGAGAGGGGCCTGGACTAACAGTGATATGGAAACTCCTACTGTCAAGAACAATGTTCACGGTGGGTAGCTCAGGCTGCACTGACGTTTGCATTTTTGTTCCTTTTTGAAGGAACATTTTGGAAGCAAATCTTCCATTCCCCCTATGGGTGAATGCTTTGGTCACGTTGGGACACTATTGCAAAGTGTGCAAACTGGAGTCCCTTCACATGACACCAGACAGAAAGGTGAGCCCTAAAAACACAACCAATGTGTCTCAGCCACTGATGAGCATTAAGCTATGAGACCAGACTAGAAACAGTTCAAAGGAACCTTCTCTCCCCACATACAATATATCACTGAGTTCATGGCACCAACTGACTAACCCTACAGAGCTGCATTGACACTAATGCAGACATAGCCTTATAGACAGTTTCCGTTGGTCAACACAACCAAGAGTACTTACTCGCATGAAATTGTCCAGGTACAATGGCAAAAAGCCAAGAAATATTCTCCAGGGTAACGAAAGACTTACCCACCTTCCAACAGATTAAATTTGAGCCCGCATCTTTTTAATGCCTAACCAGCATTTGCATGGGAGGGTATCTTCTGCACAGCAGAGTTTCAGCTGGAGTGCCCATCCTTCCCAGGATGGTACCTCACATAATTGGAAAAAGGCTCTCAGAAATAGTCTGAGGCCAAATCAAAACCAGACACGTCTCTTCCATGGATCTCAACTGGACATGGAAGCCTTAGTGTTTCTGAGGATCGCGGCACTTGTTCTGAAGTCTCCAAGGATCCAAATATGAAATCACACATACTGACCTCCTCCCAGTACCTGAAAGGCAGCGGGGCCTGTGTAATGGCGTGATGTACGTAAGGCTGTAACAGCAGCCTCGGGCTAGGCTGGCTGCTGCTTTCTGCACTAACTGCAGCAGAAGGCTTGCAAGAGCCGGGGTGAGCGCAGTGCAGAGTCGAGCCTTTCAGTGCAGCCAATCCAAGCATGAATAATCTCTAGTGCAAGTGAGTAACAAATACTCTGGAATTAATTGTTATAAATTCCATCCATCGTCTATGGATGGAAAGAGCAGTTTTGTCCTGAGCTGCTACCTGAATCATTCAGAAACGAGGGACATTTTACACTTAGGTTATAAATGGTTATATGCCTTCATTAGGGTAGCCCACTTGCTTCCCAGTTATCCCTGCAGTAGACCAAGGCATACTTCCTCTTCTATGGATTGAGATATCTAGCTGTTTTCCAGGTTTTAGTATTGAATCATTTCTAAATGAAAGCATTGATTCCTTTGAGTCAATATATCGCCTGGACAGGAACAACAGAAACTTAGAGTCAGGTATCATCTACAGTTTGACCCTTTAACCTTGCAGTTTGACATCTATATATCACCACAGCTAGAACCTTTATTTTCCCATCCAGTATCATATAGACTTATTGAATAGGAAATGTAAGAGATTAGACCCCTGTGGTAGCCCCCAGGGAAGCTTGTAAAGCTGAGGACCAACTACCTCTAAATACTCTCTTGGCTTTCTGTGGTTAAAGGATTAAAGTGACTCTGGTCCCTCCAGAAGTTGTAGTCACAGTGCACTGAGATGAATGTCAAAAGCAGCTGACTTATCTAAGAGAATCTACATGGACAATGTCTTCAACTGGTGTCAGGAAGATGGATTTTATGAAATACCGAGGGACAATTTCACAACCTCAACTATGTTTAATAGAGATGAGTATTTCAGTGTTACCCATACCACTAAATGAGTGAAAACATGTGAAAAAGCTTTTGCTTAAAATGTGGATCCACTACAGATTTACACCATTGTGAAGCCTTGGCAGTGGATTAATTCTTAATTTGAAGGAACTGATGATGAGATCAACCTTTGCTTTAGTTTGACTTCTCTGATGATAAAGAAAGCTATTCTAACTCACCTACTGTCACAATGAAAATCCTTTTGTGTATGTTTTTCCAATTCTAGCGTCCTATTTAGCAGTTTCTTGGTACTGTTACTGCTACTGCAGTTTGCTGGTACTAACAACCAATATATAGAGAATCTAAATATTTGCCAAGTAAAAGATGATCACACCAAGAGACCAGACAGGCTGCATCTAAATGTGCTGAGAGAACTGGCTGCTGACATTGCAAGGTCCCTCTCTATCATCTTTGAAAAGTCATGGAAATTGGGAGAGGCCTCTCTGTAATGACTGGGGAAAAGCAAATGCTACATGCATCTTCAAAAAAGGCCAAAAGGACAATCCAGGGAAGTGCAGACTAGTCAACCTCACTTTGAACCTTGGGAAAATCTTGAAGCAAGTCCTCTTAGAAGATATTTCTGGGCATATAAGGGAATGAAGGTGATTGGGAACAGTTAGCATGGATTTACCAATGGTAAGTCATGCCTGACGAACTTGATTGTCTTCTGTGATAAAGTAACTGGCTTTGTGGGGAGGGGAGAGGAGTGGATGTCATTTACCTTGACTTCAGTGAGACTTTTGAGACTGTCGCTCACAACGTTCTTATATCCCAAGTTAGGACATTATGGTGTGGATGGGTGGATAACTAGATGGCTAAAAGATGGATAATCAGGCTTAGAAGGCTAATGGCTCATCTTCCACCTAGAGGCTGGTAATGAGAGGGGTACCACAGGGGTCTGTCTTGGAACTTCTTGTCTTTAACAGCTTTATCAATGACCCGAAATGGGTGAAGAAGTGCACTTTCATCTGATCTCAGAGCTGGCTCTGCTTCAACAGGAGGCTGGACTACAGACCTTCTGCATCCCTTCCAACCTGAGTTACCCCATGATCCTGTGAGAAGGCATTAAATGCAGGCCATGATGGTCCTTCAGAGGATATTAACATCTGAAATGCAGCACACATCAGCATTCTTTGCACTTCATCACAGTGCCTGCTGCAGTCAGTTTCCCTTTCTCTTTTTCTGTGCCGTAGGTTTGCTAATCATGGAAGACCATGATGGGTCAAATGGCTCCATTGCTTACAGATCGCATGCTGAAGCTGTGATTTAGTTTTCTCTCCGTTCTTACTCAGGCAATGAATTTCAGTGCTCAGCTCTCACTTTATATATTCTAGCTGCCAATATGGTTTCGAATCAGTCCAAGGTTTTCCACTCAAAGAGTTAAAAAGAGGAGAAATATTCCAACACTAATGAGTCAAATACTATAGCTGAAAAAGGGCTGCGTGTCCTGAAATAGACTGGAGAGGATCAGTGCTGTAACTAAGTTTCCGTGTGAACCTCTGACTTTTATAAATACCAGAGACTCTTTCCTTTCAGATCCCAAGTTTACCTTCCTCATCTGGCTTGTTGCTTCCTTTAGCTGCGCTGGGAGGGGACTGCTGTTTTGTAGGGAGAAGCCTGGGTTATTGTTGTCTAATTTGCCTTGTTGGTTTTTTCCACAGATACTGTCCCATGGGCTTCAGAAACTGTGAGACCAGTGAAAGGTGATTTTTCTGTGCACAGTTTGTGAGATCTTCCAGAGACAGCAACAAGTAAAATCTTGGCTGGATAAAAGTCGAAGGTGAAACACTCCTGGATTTCAATGAGGACAGAATTTCACTCTGTTCCTTTTGCAGGATGATGTTCCTCACAGGGAGCAGGTTTGTATGAGGGAAAAAAAACCCCAGTGAACTTCAGAGAAAACTCTTAAGTTTTCCCTGGACTGTCTAAAAAAAAGTATTCAGTGGTTGTGGCGTGTTATGTATGGCATTTCACTTTTTGCATAACATTGTGCTGATGGTTCTTGCAGACCCCAGGCAGGAAGCCACTCTAATGTAATCACACTGTCTGCCTGTCCTCTCTTCATGCCCCCTGCAGTAACTTTTTAATCCACTGACCATTTTAGTCCATTAGTTTTCCATTTTATTATTTTAGACATACTCCAGTGCTGGGGAAAGTTTTCAAATGGAGTTTGTGACTTATTAGGCACTAAGAAATCTGACCACGAGATTGGGAGCTGCAGTCAGTTCAGCTTTGCTGGTTCCAGGCTCAGAGGGCAGATCTGTCTGTTTTCCCCTTTTACTCCAATCTCAGGTAATATTAACATATTCTTCCCCTAATGAGTTTTATTTTAAAATGCCCTTATCTGGAACAGCTGAGTTTAGAGAGGTACAGCTGTAATTTGAGTTTTCCCTACTGCTTTCCTAGCAGAGCAGTAAACATTTGTTCCCAGGGGCTGATCAGCTCCTGCTTTGACAATGCCAATCACAGCCTTACTTGCGTCTCTCTCTATACCCAGCCATAGTTAAGAAAAGCTAGACCAACGTTATACAGCCTTGCTCTAAAGATAGTGCGGAGGATGACTGAAATGTTAAGGTGTCGGTGTGTATGTGAAGCAAGGGAGTAAACAAGAAAAAACTATTTGAATACTTAATGTGTAAGGGCTAATCTTAAACTTTTAAGGTAGAGTCTTTTTAAAGGAGGACCAAAATAAGCTGCTTCTGAAATTTCCTGGGGCCCCATCCCAGACTTTCAGCAATATTTGCAGAAGAATCTTGTTTACAAGCTCGTATCATATCTCTCACAGGGGAGAAGACTTGAAGTGAGACGGTGGCTTGCTGGAAATGCACACAGATAGCGAGGTGTAAGCTGAAACAGGGAGCTGGATTTCCCAGAGCGCAGCTTTATCAGGCTGTCCACTCGGTTTCTTCAGCCTTATGGGAAAGGCTTGGAAGAAGTCAGACAAGTTAACTGCCATGTTACAGTCCTGTGAAGGTCTCTTACCCATATGCATCACACTTGGCTTGTACAATCCCTGGATCCAGATCTCTCACCTACGTGCTGTGCACGGGCTGACAGAGCTGTAGCAACACTGCCAAGTATTTCATGCTCAACTGCACCAGATACCAGGCTTCAAATCTGCTGGGGCTTTTCTGTTCAGGCTCATACTCAGGGCAGTTATCTCTCTGCAGAGAAGCTGTGGATGCGCGAGTCCCAGCAGCTTCAGGACTGAGCTCACTGTACTTAGCTATGTTTTGCCACTGGAGATTTTCCCAAGGCCAGAATATCTGAGTATCTCTGGAAGATTAATATGGCAAAGCAACATCCAAAGTCACCAGAGTCAACAGTGTTTACTTCTCATGGACTTTCAGCAGTTGTTTAGCACTTCCATGTTTTATTCTCCAGGAAATTTTTCCTTGTAAAATTAATAGCTACACATGCTTCCCAATGATGTCAATGAGTTTTCCCTCTCTGTGCACTGCTGAGCAGAGTCTGATGTAGCGTTCAGCAAACTTTGATCTAGAAGCATGGAGTGGTATGAAAGATGCGATTTAGATTTTTCCCTTTGTTAATTACCACTTTACATTCACCTTATGTTTTTCTCTATCTTAAAAAAAGAGTAAACAGGTTGACTTCTTTACTGAGATTGTGTGGAAACACAGGATATATATATTTAGCACTAGTCAATCTGTTGAGAATGAGTAGGAAACCCATCAGTTCCTGAGGCCGTAGTAGATTTCCTCTGCACAACTTGTCAGGAGCCTGCTGTACCCGAGGATATTCTGACTGTGTACTTGAAATGTCAGGAATGCACTGTTTATCTGCAGGGAAAAGGCTGAAAATCAGGGCCTAAAGTCTCTCATCCAGAGGTTGCACGACTCTTCAACAAGGTGCTGACATGAGGTATAAGCTGTGCAGCAGGTACACGGTGATGCTGAAGCATTGCTGAAATCAGGCTGCAGCCACACAGGTGAGGTTGGGTGTCTGATCCACTGCCCCTTCATTCTCTTTTTGGAGACTCACTCATTTTCCAAGGGCTCGGGACCACCTAGAGCAGTTTTAGCTGAATTCCCTTTACTAACCTATACGGTGCTCAGTGCAGAGCAGTTTAAGTGTGTGTTGAAAACTACACACTCATGGTCTTTTATGTGCCGCCTGAAAACTGTAACTCTTGCAGAGAATTAATGTGCCAAGCTGATGTTTTAGTTAATTGTAAGAGCTTACAAGTTAACTTACAAAAACTTCAGGGTGGTCATACCACAGTATACCAAGGCACCCTTCTAGGAGCTTTAGCAGTCAATAGTGGAAGCCTAAGGAAGAGTAAAACAGCAGGATAAGCACATA
The DNA here is from genome assembly GCF_000690535.1 of Cariama cristata. Classification (NCBI taxonomy): domain Eukaryota; kingdom Metazoa; phylum Chordata; class Aves; order Cariamiformes; family Cariamidae; genus Cariama; species Cariama cristata. The sequence continues at coordinate 20,772 of NW_009618016.1, forward strand.
GAAAACTTCACCCAAATATCCTATCTCAGTTTCCCATGATTTGCAGCTCAGGGATTTCTTGAACTTGCAATGGCATCTTTATATTTAGCACCTCTGGATGCTTTCCTCTTCCATTGATTCGCTCCACAGTTTTCTGAACTGACATAAATATTAGCAGCCTGTGGAAAAGAATTTCACAGGTTCACTGAGCACAGATGAAAACTATATTCTTGTATTTGTTTTGAATGTGTCCCCTGTTACTCTCAGCTGATGCTCACCAGTTCTGGTGCCGGAGGAGACAGAAAACAGCTTTTCCCTCCTTCTGTGAGATACTTACAACTTAGGTGTAGAGCTAGTGAAGTATTATCATTCTTCTCTGCAACACAAATAGAACAAATGCAGAGAACTCTTTTGCTGAGGATTTTATCTGCAGGAAAATCTCCAAGTTTACTTGAAATCCTTTCAGCTAGGGAAGAAGAAAGCAGTACATAGTGGACAAGGAAAGCTGCCTTTCTTACCATTTTGAAAAATATTCCAGATGGAGCAGGGGGCCACTCTCCCCCTTTGCATCTCTGCTGGTACCTGCTGACAGCCACACAGACACACGGTGCTGCCTCTGGAAAAGGCCACGACGGCTTTAGTTTCACGAGCAGTGTTAGCAGGTGAAAGGAACGGAGTTGTGCTTCTCCACCACCACCACCACCCACCGCTTTCCCGCCTGCAGCTGCCACATCCCTTTATAGCTGCAGTGCTTAGCAAACTATGTCCTGGGACTTACTTGAGTTCAAAGTAACCTCAGAAAACCAACCAACCAACCAACAAAAAAAACCACCCAATTTGTTTTCAGTCAGCTCTGTCCTTTGGCTGGATTCACTCTGTGGTTAGGCAGCTGCTTTGCTGGCACAAAAAGCCATGCAGCATGGGGTAAGGGTTAGGCCTGAGGGTCCTGAGGAAAGGTAGGGCAATTTCTTCTGGTGACGTTGCCACTTTATGTCAAGAGTAAGTGTCAGAGAAACGCTGGGCTGAGCTATACTGAAAGTGCATATACTGCAAGTATAGCTCATGGAATGAAAGCTGCCTGAGATGCACCTTGGGTTTTGGGCATGAAAGAAAGTGATGATATTTAAGCTCTGATTAACTGTCCAGAACTAAGGAAATGCCCAGAACTAAGGAAATGCTCTTAAAAAAGCATAAACATTATATAATGAAAAATAAAAATCACTTCCTCTATTCAGATGGGAAATCTATCACAGACACTTCTGTTGCAGACAGTTCTCCAACTTAGATCACCTTAGATCAGTGGATTTTTGCAACGGGTGACAAACACAAAAGCATGGTGATTTGAATGTACATATTTATATGAATAAGTCAATTTGCCTGAAAGCTGTGTAGTGGCCAGAAATTGTAATGAAATTTAGGAGTCAAAATGCGGGTAAGATGTTTAAACATACAGCAATGATTTTCTGTAGTCTACTTGTAAAACTGTCACTTGAATGCAAAAATTCAAGACCAAGGACAGATTTTGCAATTCTCTCTTCAATGTCTAAGGCATCTATCTCATCTTGCAAAGCCCAATTCCAGCAGAATTATAAAGATTCCTCCTTAAATTGACTTCAAAGCTGGTCCCATAACAGACCTAACAAACTGTATAGCTATTAAGGGACTCTACATTATACACTATTGGTTTCTCTAATATCCGTATAATTATACTGAGATGCAAATTGCTAATAAAACTTAATAATCCTCCTGAAAAATTAGTGACATTAGCCTGAGAACAGCCTTGAAATGCCTAAAGCCATTGTTTTGATAGTATTACCAAACCATACGTTTATAATTGCATCGCTTTAGCTGCACACTCCCTGCTGGTTTAGTACTTAACTAAACTGTAATGTTAAATAGTTGTTGCCAGTTTAAGAAGTTTATCAGACAATATAAAGATGTCTTTGTGATTGTAATTTAAAACTACACATAAGTGCACCCAAAAAGTTCCACTTGTGAAGTTATCTCCTAAGGGCTCCGTTTATGGGTATTTACCCAGAGTTTAAAGAGAGTTTTTATACCCCCGAGTCTTCACCCAGTAAGTAACTGATAAGATAGGCCCTGCTTTCACTCTGTTCTGCTAGTTTGCGGGGCTACATGCTGTCCCTGTTTGTGCCGCCTTTGAGCCATACAGCCTCTGCTTTCCGCATCTTATCCCTGCCCGCAGCCAGGCAGGAGCCAGCAGAAGCAGCCTGGGAACAGGACGATGCTGCACACACACGAGACAAGTCCAGCCCAACCCTCGGAAACATTTCACTGGCCAAAAATAGCAATGCTGAGAAGATGCCAGCAAAGTCAGATCTTGACATTGACTGATGTTTTGCCGATGCTGCGATACATCCGTCACGCCAATCAGTTGACATAATGCCATCTTCTGCTGACTGTCCCACACCCTCCTTCTTCCCAACGGAAGCCAGGCATCTTGTGGAGACCTGCTTGGGAATCACGCCGAGCAGATGTCACCTTCTCACCAAGGGACCCTATTTACAGGTTTGGGGAGATGCAAACAGATTTTACAATGGGCTAGGAATATTCTGACTTGAAAGGGAAGGACTAAGGGAATAGCTGTCCATAAAATCCTAAATAACACGGAGAAAAGGAGTAGGGAAGACTTGGTCAGTGTACTGGAAAATAACTGAGGGCATCAAGTGAAAATGTGTGCAAGTCCTCACTGCAGGATATCGCGGACACTAAGGGTTTTGCACGGGTTCAAAAAGCAAGTGGAAAATGCACCAAAGGACAAGGGCCCATTGCTGGTTCAAATGCCTTGCCCTCAGCTCTTAAACTATAGCCTGAACATGGTGAACAGAGTAATAACCAGTGCACTCTGCAAGTCTGCAAGTGAATCACTAGCAAAATTCAGGACCAAAGGGGCCATGTTCCTGCATGAAATGCTCACTGCACTAAGCAGTGCTGGTCTTCCAGTCCTACGGTGCAACCTGATGGTCTCTAAGAAACAAAACCCCTTTACTCTTCCTTGGTTCCCGGTGCTAAAGTGCAACTCGCCGGTATAAGGACCTATGCATATTTGAAAAGGGCACATACAATTGTTAAAACTTTCAGCCTTTTGCTCCTCTCCCCTGCTGTATGCCAGTGTAGCACTGCCGAGTTCAGGCAGAGTGTCAGTACCAAATCCAAGGCCACTGCTGCCCACTGGTCCCCATCGTCTGCCAGGTTAAACACGGTCCACAGAGCTGGGGTCTGCTACACTGGGAACGAGTGGTGGAAAACAAACTGCCATCTCCAACCTCAACCGAGTCTGGGAAGAGATTGTAGGAATGACATTCTGAAACCAAAGAAATGTAACATCACAGATGATCTTTGCTACCGTGGTGCACCCAGAAGTGCAAAAAACTCCAGGAACCCAAAATGACTTGCATCCCTGTGGTTACTCCTGAACGTGGATACGCTGCAGTTGAAGGTGTGACTTTGGCATGTACGGAGGTTATCCTGTGGCTGTCTTCCTGCTAGCCAGCTTGGTGCCAGCAGCACGGGCTTTGCTGTCTGCCCCACTATCAATGGGCAATGCCGTGCCAAGCAGAAATCCAGGCTGCACACTGGCACTGCTGCTTAGCCTGGTGGGATGAACACTGCCTTATATCTATCTACTACCTGTTGCAATCATGCTTCTGACTGTCAGTGTGAAAAGAGACCAAGAAAAATAAAACTAAAAGTAGGTACATTTGCACTCATTTTTGTGAAACCATTGCTAACCATGTTCCTTAGCGTGACTATACCGAAAGAGAGGGCAGCACGAAGCCCAGGGAAGCAGCTCTGTGGGATGCTGAACAGCTTCAGCTCCCCCCGGAAAACAGAATTATGCCTCAGTTCATATATCCCATCTTTTAAGAAGGTCTTTTTATTTTTGACCAAGACTTAGGAAACCACATGGCACTGCCATTTTTCCTGGCACCAGAGGCTGTGTCTGACACTACAGCTGGGTCTGGAAGTGGAATTCATTTGCTTCCCCCCCTACAACTTACAGAGCAGCCATCATTCACCATAACATGTCATCCTAACAAGCTGCAAGGCAGAGATACTTCACATTTGAACCAACTGGCGGCAGTCAGTGTATAACATCTAGGTAACCAGAACACCCTTCATCATGAACCCGATACGTTTAACAGCTAATTAAATCTGTGTAGGGATTAGGCTTTACATTGTACAGTTTTATGGCAACAAAACCTGAGCTTCCTAAGATTACATTGACCAGCTCCTTATCTCTGATGCCAAGATGTTTATCAGCACCATATGTTACAAGCTCCTGCTATGTTTCCCAATGACCTTCTGGGACTTAATCAGCCTGAATGTCAGGGGTTGAGGAGCTGCGGACATATATTATGAGACAGAATGCAACGCTCAGCCAGGCAGAATGAAAATCCAGGGCTGACGTCCAAAGAAAAGGTCTTTGTTGGTTAACTTCTGTCCCTAATAAATTTGTCAATTAGGAAGAACAAACGTTAACTTTGTTTTCGTTGCCCTTGCTATTGCTTTGTGAGGTCCCATACTGCGAGGTAACACAGGGTGTGTACTCAAGTATCAGTGATGAGGGGAAACCTCAGATGATTCACGGTTTGGGAATGTTTCACATAAAAATAGCAAATTCCAGCTTTATATCTGGAGGCTATCCATGCTACCCAACTATGTTTTGCAGCCTTAGAACCATCAAAAAGAGATGCTATTAGCAGGAAACTTTTGTCCCCAGTTTCAACAGCTCCGTGATTGCAGTCTTTTTTAGTCACACGCTGCTTTTAGAATTAACAAGCACTCCATCCCAAAAGCCCCCAGGTGCTCGGGGACGATCACATCAGAAGAAGACATGGAGGATCATCGTAACACTTTTTAAGCTTGTGTGAAATACAGTTGCTTGTGATTGGAGACGCAATAATAAGAAAAGCTTAGGCAAGGACTGGATTTGCCAGGACATTTCCATGCAAAGAACGAGATATATTTTGCAGTATCTTTTGCAGGGAGGGGGACATAGCTACCATGCTTGAATGCCCCTGCACTCTTCAGATGGGCAGTGTTTACGCTGATAAGAGCTGACACAAGCCATCTTCAAGCCTCAAAACTGCCTATTTCAGGCATAGCTCTGCTTGATTCCCCATGTCCAAACCCACCAGCAATTACAGTTCATTCTGGCAGTTCTTCTGAACAAGAGGAGTCAGTCCCATCGCTGCTTCTCCGCACTCTTACCCAGCTGCTCACAGTCATATGTTTGGATCCCTAATCTCATGAGTATCCCTTCTGTTTGCAGCTCATTGGGCTCAGATCCAGGCTGGATTTCATGGATAAGGATGTTGATCCAAATGCTAACACTTCACTGTATGGCTGCAGAATGCAGATAAAGCCAGGACCTGTTTGCGAGGCATTTGCAAATCTGTGCATTATGTGTCTGTTGTTTCATCGAAAATACCCTTTTTGGAATTTAAAGCATCTACCAAGACAGATGTGGTCTGACTGAGGTTTAGCTGAACGTGCTGTATTCAGAATGCAACAAGAAGTCCAGGTGTTTTAAAGGATGTAATGGCCACAGTCTAAGAAAAGAATTGTGTTACTGGGTGCCAAATATATGAATACATTTATAGAAGCTCTGCTTGCCCCTGAAACTGAATATATTTTTTTTGTTCAGTGGGGTTTTTTTGTTTAAAGAAGCTAATTTCCTTTCCCAAAGCAGGTGTGGGCTAGTTCCCACATTTTCCAGGCATATTTAAAATTATTTGGACCCACAGGAGAGTTTCATTGGCTGACAAGGAATGTAAGTGAGAACTCATTAGCTGAAACGGCTATATTGCAACTTCATCAGTCTGCATTATGGTGGATGACTGTTTTAGAGGTACTACAAACACACAGGGGAGTGTCTGACTACGTGTATGTGGCACATATTGTGTATTACACCAGGCTGGAGAGGAAAAAAAAGCTACAAAATGAGATGTCTAAATTGAACATCTGAAAATTTGGAGAGCTCCAGATCTAGGGTGGGTGGACATCAATGACAGATCTCCATCTCCACCTCTTTGTCAGGACTCTCCAACAGGTGGCTTAGCAGGGTACCCATCAAGCTTCTGTCAGTGTCAGTATTTTATGTCCATCGTATAATAATATATAGAAGAATACTTTCATTAAACCTATTAAAGAATATTTGGGAGAGAGGATGTTAAAGAATGTAGTGTTGTCCGTTGAGCATACTTTACTGGCTAGATTTTTGCCTGGGAAGCAAGATAAATGTCAAACACATAGATGAAAATACAAGTCCTTCCTAAAAGCCCTTACAGCAGATCGAGAAAGCCTCTCCCTTCTTTTTCTACCTGACCTCCCAGCTCCTGCTTTCCTGGCTGTAAAACGCTTTAGATTCAGGGAGAGGAATGGAGAAAAGTTTCACGTTTGACATCCCCCAGCCTTGTAGCTGAGGCATGCACATAGTGTGTAGAAGGTAGTAGTCCCATATTTGGCCTGAGAAGAGTTTAGCAGTGAGATCTCCCACTTCCTAGACAAGTGCTCTCACCACGTGAGACCTACAAGGTCTCATTTCAAACTGCAATAAAGAGAAGTTGAATTAAAGTCTGCAGTTGTGGTTTCATTTCCCTTGCACCTTTTTTAGCATCAGTTGTTATGATTCTTTGAGTCCTGATACCCCAACAGTGGCCAGCCTTGCACTGAGAACGAAGGCCAACACAGTGCAGAAGAGAAAGTCAAAAAGTAGACAACAGAGTGAAAAGGTGGGAGCTTTAAATACAGATTTAAAATAAAGGAAGACGTTGCCACACAAGAGCAGGGACATTTCAGCTATAAGAAGTGAGATGGAAGAAACACAAGTGGGAAAAGATGAATAAGGCTTTAAGGGAAGCCGCAACTCCCCAGGAAAAAGCCACAATACAATTAGATCAACCATTCCCTAACTGAACATAATAAACTCTCTCAGAGGAGATTCAGTCTGTACAAGCAGTCTGTTCCTCTGACCATTTCTCTAAAGGTGCTTATTGCCAAGTGCTAAAAATCACTGAAGTTTCTTTACTATAGGTACCCACAGAAATGTTCATAGACCTGTACAATGGTATAAATCACTAGATTCATTAAATGGCACTTGAAATACATAGCACTTGACAAACTTCCCTATCAATAGAAAGGATATAAGAAAATATATGCAAGAAAAGCAAACCGATCTACTCGTGGCCCCCACCTCTAAATTTCCAGTCCCTTTTAATAAAGTGAAAAGTTTTAGTTATTAAAAATTTTGTGACCCTTGTAATGTTACAGAACACCAATACAAAATGTGAAGAGTACAATATCTATTATATA
>NW_009618017.1:0-8501 GCF_000690535.1 Cariama cristata
TGAACATAGTAGAAAGTATAGGAATTAAGTGCACTGAATGAAAAAATTACAACATGACCTGCTGTTGTCATAGATACGGTGGTTTTTAGACAGTGAAGTGTTGCAACAGAACTCTTGAAAATATTTAAGCAAATATTTAAGTGATACAAAAGGGAATTAAGCACACTGAATGAAAAAATTACATGACCTGCTGTTGTCATATATACGGTGGTTTTTAGACAGTGAAGTGTTGCAACAGAACTCTTGAAAATATTTAAGCAAATATTTAAGTGATACAAAAGATGATTAGAGAGAACAGCTATCTTTCACCATTCAGCACAGAAAAGTAGCGAGCTGTTTCTTGGAAACCTTTTATTGTGGCTAAGTCATGGAAGTGTAAACCTACAAAAACATTTCATTGCTAGTTGAGCTTAATTTTTATCCTCATTCTTTCATCAGGATGGTATAATAATTGACAAACAGTCACACTGATATTCTTAATTTCAGTTTTTACGTTGCAACTTGTCCCAAATACCTAATGGATAGTCCCTTGCATGACATTTTTATGGTCATTAGAAAAAAATTCCTTAGTCTCCTTAATCAATATTGCTTTTGCAATGGATCTTCAGAAGCCAGTTGGTCCTACCTCCTCAAAGAACGTCTAATTAGATCAGGTTGTTCAGGAACTTATTTAGTTGAGTCTTGAGCACCTCTGAGGATGGAGATCTCACAGCCTTTTTGGGTAAATGTTTCTAGTGTTTGACTTCCTCATGACAATTTGTTTTTCTCATCTAAATAGTCCACATAGTTTAGAATTCCATGGATGCATCTAGCATGAGATGAGTCTCATGAGAAAGTTCCCCTGAGGTGTGAGTATTTTCCATTTCTTGGGATTTATTCCTTGGTTTGATTCAGATCATAAATATATACATAAGCCAACCAGAAAATTTCACATAGGATAAACTCTGATTTTCAGGCAACTCTACAGAGAAGTATATTGTAGGAAGGGCACTTTATATTGTTCATTAAAGTACATTTTTATATGATAATGGTTTTTATGAACATTTTCCAAATATTTTTTGTGTGTCAAAGTAAACCACACTTAAGAAAATCGTTCTTACTGGTAAATATGCTAATTCATATACAGAAAGTGAAAGGTAGTATCTTGTACTTATTATAACCACATAAAAGAAGGAACAAATTGTAATAATTTAGAATTGCAAGCATTAACTTTTTTTTAATCTTATCTACCTTTTTGTCTGTGTTCCAGTGTCTACCCTGTAGCGTAACATGGCAGTTATGTTTTAATGCTCTTTTGAAGCTATTTTGAAGAAGTGATAAACATCCCTTCAGGTGAGTCTGCCACAGGTAGTATTATTGTACAATTCTCTGTATAAACTAATCAATTAACTCCATTTAAAAACTGTTTGTTTCTGGCCCCAGTTAACACAACTAAAAGGCTGAAGAAGGACTGCACTATGGTGAGCATTAGACCTCATAGTCTTAATCTTCATTTGAAACTGCATTTGGTGTAGGTGTCCAGGTGTTGGCAGCAGGAGGGCTGCCTCATTTCAGACTCTAGCACCCATGGGGGCACTCAGACAGCTGGGCCTGCCTGTGCCACCCCTACAACACATGGGGACCCAGGTGAACTGGGGACCTTAGAATCTGTGAGACTGTTACAACCCAGATTAGATAACTCAGGGGGTCGTAGTGGTTTTGTGATTCCCTTGGGCTACATTAAGGTGAAATGACACCAAACAATTGGTTAAGATTGGTAGAAGCAACCGGAACTTGGAAAGCATAATGGTAGGTTGCGTGGGTTAAAATATTTATGAGAACAAAGGAAAGAGAAGAAAGAGAAAAAGAAACAAAAACAATAGAGAGATATCACCACCCTTGGATCCCACGGTGACAGACGCAGCAAGCCTCCGGTGGTGGGCGTGTGCGCTGGTGGGGGTACACATGTGGCCTTTTATAATCTAAATTCCCATCTTTCGATCGCCCTAATCACGCCCCTCGAGAACTGACATAACTCTTGATCTTCTGCGCAGGTGCCACTGAGGGGTGGTCGCCAGATGTCCTTCATGCAGTCGTAAGCCGCTTCCTCCAAATTAACTCTGTGTGATCTCTGACCGTGCAGGGCATGCTCACCCTCCAGCACAACTCCCCCCCCATGTTAGCCCACTTCTGGTTGCTGGACAGAACCTGTTTTGCAACAATGTTTGAGGCATCTGCATACATTAACCCCTTCAGTCTCTTACAGACCCACAGCACTGCCACTACCCATGGGGTTACAGGCATCCAGGTGCTCCAAGTCAAGTTTGTTTTTCCATGATGGTAATCAGTAAGTGATTCCCCTGTCTTTATCTTGATCCATATGTTTTTCCACCTTATTTCTCCCACATGCTGTTGCGGAGGAAAAGTGACAGAGCGATTAAGTGGGCATCTGACTGAAGTCCAAGGTCAACCCACCTCAGTCCTTTCTGGTTGGCTATTTTTTTGCCCCAGCTAACACAACTGAAAGATAGTCCTTTGTGGTTGGCTATTTTTTTTGCCCCAGCTAACACAACTGAAAGGCTGATGTAGGGCATTTCTGGTGTTTACCTTCCTAATGTATTTATGGACAGCAGTCTTAGCAACTCTGTTTTGTCAGACTGAATATGGCAAAGGCTTGCGGAGGAAAAGTGACAGAGCGATTAAGTGGGCATCTGACTGAAGTCCAAGGTCAACCCACCTCAGTCCTTTCTGGTTGGCTATTTTTTTGCCCCAGCTAACACAACTGAAAGGCAGATGTAGGGCATTTCTGGTGTTTACCTTCCTAATGTATTTACGGACAGCAGTCTTAGCAACTCTTTGTTTTGTCAGACTGAATATGGCAAAGGCTTAGACAACAAGGAATAGTAGAAATATGCATACATTTTGAAAGGGGAATACAATAAAAGAACAAACTTTTTGGACATAGTCTTCTAATGGAAAAACATAAGATACTCCAACCATACTAAAATATGCATGTAAGTAAACAGAAATCAGCTGTGTGCAACACAGAAAAAGCCCTTTAAAATAGACAGGTAGTATAAGTGCATATCAACTTCTCTGCCCATTTACATACAGTTGAATGCAGGTATTTGACTCCTAGAAATAAATTTTATTCATGTCAAGGTTCTTCTATTCCCGAGATAAGTAAATTATACATGGTGGCACTGTGAATTCAGTTTTTAGGACTGAGGCTTTTAAAACATTTTGAATTCAGTTTACACAAAACCAGGAAGAAGTAAAATGTAAAGTTAGTGTTGTCTTCTAACTTTTCTGAAAGTATCTTTGTTTATTTATATGCTCTTTTATAAAACTAAAATATTGGAAGAAAGGTTCCACAGAAAATAAGATCAAAATTTGTCAGGACCCCAAGCCCACTCCCATCTTCCACGAGTTTCTCAGCTGAGTCCAAACTCAGCTCCTTTGATGAGAAAAGCTTTTATAAAGAAACTTAGAAAATGCCTGAACAATGGCTACTCCTTCTTTGGGGAACTGTTTTTAAGCCAGAGACCTCATTTTTGGTGCCCATCTGAGCTGCATTGTCACAGCAATGCTTAAGTCTGGCCATAGACCCTGTAGTTCTGGCCGTGGACCCTGGCGTTCTGGCCATGGACCCTGGCAGGGACCTGTGGGGCAAAGTCCCACCCCATCCTTGGCCTGTCCCCTGAGAGTGCTGGGGCAGCCCTGCCTTTATGGTCCCATGAGGAGCCCCAGCTGCTTCTGTCCTCCAGTTCTAGGGAGCTGCTGACCCCTGCAGAGCCCTGACCAAAATACACTGTTTGTTCCATCAGAAGATTAAACTGTTTTTCTGTAGAGAAGTGGATCATCAAATAAGTAATAAAAGATGAGTTCAGTATATCGTCACAGGGTAGAAGTAGTATGAATTGTGAATCTTCCTAAGATTTTATTATTCGATTTCATGTTAATGTTCTGTTGATCTTTAGGTTTTTACTATCATTTCCACCTTCTTTAATTTGTAAATTAGCCCTTAATTCTCCTTCTTTCAAGAAATAATCTCAATGTTTGGTTGAAGTTCTTTCTTGAGTTGCATGGGTTTTGTGTGGGTTTGTGGGGGTTTTTTTGTTTGTTTGTTTTTTTTAGCTTTTGTCTTTAATTGGTTCATTGGTTGGTTTAAAACCCAGATCTGAATATTGTGTCAAATATAAGATAAAAGGCAATGCTTCCATCTTTGCAGCTACCCATTCAACAGCATTCAGTTGTGAGTCAGGAATAGTAATAATTCTGATAATAGCACGTCTAGAGTCAAGAAAAACTCAAATGTGACAGTGAGATACCCACAGGAAAAGTAACCTTGCAGTCATTAGCTTCTCACCTAAGACTCTCTTCTTCCTCCTGTAAAACTACTCTGACACAGATCCCAAGACAATTGTCTAGCTATAAGTACATGTTGTCTTGAAGAAGTGAGCAAAGGGAAAGGCAAGGAGTGACTCAGTAGTTCATCTTCATGCCAATACCATGACCTCTGTCATGAATCTGATTTAAAGCAAAAATCTCATCTTGACATTCCCCTTCTCATTTCTCCATGGGACCATGCAGTCATAAGCAACACTCATTCTTGAAGTATTCATCCTAGTGTTCTCTTAATAGTCAATAAAACAATAAATTCAATCAAGAAGTCTGGTATAATAGAGTACGTTTACCAGGTTTTAATATTAGAAGGTTAAGAGGAATGCTAACAATTAATTTAGTAGCTAAGGAGTTAGAGGGATTTTAAGTTCAGAAGTGAACTGGGTATTCTTTAAGTAATTAAACTTTTTTAGAAAAAATAGACAAATAACAAAAGTAGAAGAGTCTAGTCCTGCTTAAAAGAAATGCAGTAGCAGAACCACCTTCACATGTCGTGGGACAAAGATTGTCTAAAGTATTTATACCTTACAAATTTAATTAATTATATCATAGAATCATAGAATGGTTTGGTTGGAAGAGACTTTAAAGATCAACTAATTCCAAATCCCCTGCCATGGGAAGGGAAACCTTTCACTAGACCAGGTTGCTCAAAGCCTCATCCAACCTGGCCTTGAACAGTTCCAGGGAGTGTTCCAAAACCTCCCTGGGCAACCTGTTCCACTGCTCATCATACTCTTGGTGAAGAATTTCTTCCTATATATCTAATCTAAATCTACCCTCTTCCACTTTAAAACCATTGTCCCTTGTCCTATCACTACACGCGCTTGTAAGTCCCTCCCCAGCTTTCTTGTAGGCCCCCTTTACGTACTGGAAGGCTGCTCTAAGGTCTCCCCAGAGCCTTCTCTTCTCCAAACTGAACAACCCTAACTCTCTCAGACTGTCTTCCTGGGAGACATACTCCAGCCCTCTGATCATCTTCGTGGTCCTCCTCTGGACTCACTCCAACAGGTCCATGTCCTTCTTGTCTTGGGAGACCAAGAGCTGAATGCAGTACTCTAGGTGGGATCTCACAAGAGTGGAGTAGAGGGGAAGAATCACCTCTCTCAACCTGCTGGTCATGCTTCTTTTTATGCAGCCCAGGACATGGTTGGCTTTCTGGGCCACAAAAGCACATTGCTGGATCACATTGAGCTTCTCGTCAACCAACACCCCCAAGTCCTTCTCCTCAGGGCTGCTCTCAGTAATTAATTAATTGATTAATTAATAATTAATACAATGTGTGTTATAAGGTGAAATGTATTAAGTTTATCTATTAATGTATAAACATAATTTGGTGAAGATTTAATGTGAATATTGTACATGCCCACAACATAAAAGCTACAGTCATACTACAGCATACAAAATAGTTAACTGAGGGAATAAAAAAGTGAAGTCATAAATATCAGGAGAATGCACTCAGTAACTTTTTTAGAAACAGGTTCAACATACAGTTAAAAATTGCTGCAGTTAACATAATAGTATAAGTTACTATGAAAATGTAGCAGATATTCATTATATACAGCATAATAATTAGTATATTGCCCTATACAGTAAATCCATAGAATAAATAACATAGACACTTACCCTGTAATAGGGTTGTATTATTATTTGCTTAAATATTTTGTGGAATAAGCATGTCTTTAAGCTTTTGTGTAAATGGGACTTTGTTGAATTGGGATCTATTGCATAACTTTTCCTACTGGTTAGTTTTCAATAAGGAAAATAAGAGAGCAAAATGAAGCATGTTAAATTAAATCTACTTAATGTTGCAGAAAATGCAGAATCTTTATTGTCTATTTCTGACTACTCAGTTTTGTTGCGTTAGTATTGAAATACTGCATCTATGTTGATATAAATAATGTAAATCTGTAGGTCCTTGTGTGTGTTTATATCTACTATACGGTATACTACTATTATGTTTGCTGAAGCATTTCACAAAAAAAGCTCTGATCCTTTTGTACATATTGATATTGACTACTCAGGACAGAATTTTTCTAGGATCATCAGGAAAAAAATCTCCTAATACAGAATTTTAATGTATGGCCTGCAAGTATTTGAAAACTGTCCTAGAAATACAAAAATTGGCAAGTATACCTGCTTTCTCTGGCCAGTTTAGGTTTTAAATGTCTTAAACACAGGTTCTTTGATCAAGTAACTTGAATCAGAAAGTTCAAGTTTAGGTGTCTGGGTAGTGCCAATTGGTCATGCTAGGTGCCTGAAAAGAGTACTTCTTGCTCCCCGGAAGTCCCAGGCACCCAGCAGGGCAATTCAGTGTTCCTGCAAGAGTAATGTAGAGACATTCAGAGCAAGTGATGGGAAAACACAGGCACCTGCAGTGGGAGGATGAATCTGGAGAGCAGCTGCCTCTATCTCCATGAATTGAGAACAATGGGCAGTCTCTTGAGGGCAGTGACAACTGCTGTTCTCTAAATAGTTCTCTCTTATCTATTGTACTCTTTCAGGCAGCAGAGACTTGTCTCAAAGCCTTCTTCAGCTTGGAGGGGGGTTGCATGTGGACTCATTTTCTAGAAAAGGACCTTAGTCAGAAAGCTCTAGGCAATGCTGGGGTAGAGCCAGATTCTCACCTTCTGATAGCCGCTCTTCAGAGTAATTACAAAGGAGTTTGACTTAATAAGAGATTTGGTTAAGTGAAAAGCATTTTCATTTTAAGTTATAGCATGGAGATTTGAAATCTTTGTTACAAGGATTATGCACATATTCATAATTAGAGTTTGTGCTAATGTGCTGTGTACATAAATTGGATGGAATAAACAAATTGTAGTTTTGAGTTAGGGTATCACACTTAGACATACAAAAAGATGCAGGTCACTGTAACACAGCTATATGCATTAACAAAACAACAGAGCACGACAGCTATGCTTATGCCTGACCCTGTGTTTATTCCTTGAGATTTTACTGGTTCTTTAAGCTATTTTCATACAATATTAAAGGAAAATCATGCTCCATTGATGGGATTCCTAATAATTGGAATTAACTCAGTAGGCCTCACATTTACCCCTCAGGTACTATTCTAGTAGAGAAAGTGTCTACCATAACTGTGGCTGGTTATTAGTCTGTGTTACTAGAGATTAATAGGGCTTGAAAACTTACTTTTACCTAGCTAAGAGAGCTTCACATGCTTATCTGGTTTATAATACTACAGTCCTTTTTAAACATCTCAGAGCTGTTTGGTTTCTATATTTAAAGTTAAATGTATATTTAAAAAATGTTTATATTTCAGAATAATATTTACAATTATAGTATGATTTTAACTTAAAGAAGAATCCTTCATTTTTTTTGCATTTTAATAGAGTAGATATTGCCTAATTACTACAATTTCAAACTGTGTTGATATATAAATAAAATTTGATCAGTCTTTGGAACTACTGGATTATTTTTCTGCATAAAAATGAGCATTTCATTATGGAAAAAACAATTGGATTGTTTAAAGATCTGTCTTCCCCTGAGATTAATGCTTAATTTTTGTAGTGTGCATGTGTATGCACATTAATTTTTCCTAAAGAAATATCAAAATTATTTATAGGAAGCTTTGCAAACTGCCAGTAAAACATTTTGAAAAGTATTTTTTTTCTTTTCTGAAATTATACGGTATTTTTAGTTTAAACACTGCCCAAAATAACATTGAGAAAATGCTCCTGATAATCGATTTTTCAAAGCTTTGCTATATGCAGCAGACAGAAAGTAAGAAAAATATTTTCTTAAGGAAGGCAGTTCTACATTTTTTTTCTCTCTGATCATCCTGAAATGGCATGTAGACATCAAATTTTAATCAGTCCCTAATGAAATGCATCTTCTTCAGCACAACAGCATCATTAGAGATAATTTGTCTGTCTGAGTCTCAGTTCAGAAAATACATATATTCTTTTTTTTTCTTTTAGTTATTCAAAATGCTAAAATTAAGAAGTATCCTGTATGCTTGAGAAATAAGAGTACTGGCTGAAATTAGGCCTCACTGAAATCTCAGTGTCTTTGCTATAGCTCAGAAAATGATACCATTTTCATTCTCTGTGATCTTTTAGTCACCTGTGGCACTGTCCTGGTTTGGCTGAAACAGAACT
>NW_009618018.1:0-27708 GCF_000690535.1 Cariama cristata
GGGTCTGAACGGGAGACGTGACGGGAGCAGCGGTACCCGGCAGCCAGAACCCAAGTTCGGGGGCTCCATCCACGGTAGCCGCGGAGGCAACGCGGCGCGACACCGTTGCTTGTACGTATTCCTCCTTCCCCACCCAGCTGCTTGGTGTTCTTACTCGATCTTTATTACTTAGGAGGTCGTCAGAAAGCTTCGACGCCATTTTCAGTGGCTTGGTAGAGCTTATGTTATAAAGCTAGATAAAAATCCCTCCATGCTTCATTCAGTGGGATGAAAACAGTCGTTTTTAATAGGACCAGGTATAAAGTCTAGCTATTGCTTGAAGTTCTGTAAAAACTCAAATGTGTTTTCATACATGCTGCACAGTACTTGAAGAAGCTTCAAGTATTAAGGTTAATCGCGATGCCTCCAAAACTAAAAAGAAGGACGGGCACGTTGTCGTCTTGACAGGTGTACAGTTTTATCGGGTATTGTTAAGCAGTGTTATTCTACTTTTCCTGAAAGGTGTACATTGACAAAAATGTAGAGAAAGCGTCGTTCTCGTAATAGTAAAAATGCCTTCGATTATTGCATTCCTTCTAGTGTTTGTTGTATTTTTCCCCTTTAAACGTGTAGAACTCATTATTTGGACATGAGAATTTGTATTTCATTTCAGGATTTTGTTTGCATTAAGTAAAAATTAATGGCTTATGTAAGATAAGTCAGATTTATTGCTTCCATCATTTTAAAAATGTATATTCATCAATAAAATATTATCTTTGTTACAAAAGAAAGAGGAGCAATGTTACAAACCGTTTTTTTTTAATAATGATTCTTAGTGCGTCAATAGCATGCCCAAAGCACACTGCAGCATGGCTGTGCATGATGAAACAATACAGTTTCTGTTTAGTAACAAGACTGTGTTTGCTCTTTTCCAGCCTTGCTTTAAAATTGTGACAAGTTAAAACACAACCGTAATCGCTTAACAAAATTGCCATCCTTTTAGTTATTGTAGACCAGTCTGAAAGACGATGCATTTTTGGAGCCCTTTATTTGCTAATTTTTAACCAGCGAGTGAAGGTTCTTTCTAACCCTGAAAAAACTCGCTATTGAATCTTTCAGTTTGGTTAAGTGCATCCATCAGACAGCAGGCTTTTATTTTAAAATTAGATGAACTTAGATAGTGTTAGAATAATTGTTCTGGACTGCTGATTCTCACAGTAAAAAATAGCATATGGAGACTTTTTTTCCAGCAGATTTGGTGCAGCTGTTCCCATACCGCTTCATTATGGCTTCCTGCACATAAAGTGCTTCCAGTGCTTGAATACGAGCAGACAACATGAGGTAAGAAATACCAGCACAAGTTGCTGTGCGGTAGCTATCAGTTGTCTTACCTACCAATAGGCACAACATAGCTTATCCAAAGCTATTTTGCACTTACTGGAGAATGAGATGGTGCACACCAGCAGTTATTGAGGAATCACTCGTGCAGTGCAGAATTCAAGCTCTAGTTTGCTCTGTGTTAATCTGAATTATTTTCTCAGTCTGAACAGTACAGAAACTGAGGCAAAGCTATGTGCTGGAACTGCCTACATAATTAGGCATAAATGAGTTAAGAAAAATTCTTATCCTTCATTTTTCCATAAATACTTCAAGACTGAATTTAAATCATTGGGAAAATGGCCTTGGAAAAGCTGAATGCTTTAACAAAATGTAGATAACTCACCATTAATTTTAAATAAGCAAATCGGTATGATATCTTTCTTCATTGAGTATACAGTAAAAACAAAAAGCTACCTAAAAGCCCTTCTCAGCATGCCTTATGTTCTTCTCTCTGCCTTTGCCTGCCCACACTTCCACATCCCAGGAAAGGGTGTTTTAAGAGTGCCTGGCAGATGAAAATTGAATTAGTTCTGGTTAAAGAGCTGTGAGAAGGAGTAGCTCCCATCAAGACTGGTGTGTCTACAGCCTGATCTACAGAGGCACTGGAAATACTCTTGCACTGTATTGAACTTTGCAGCTTTCCCACAGGGGAAGAAATGGGGGGTGGGAAACACAGGGCTGAGTAAACAGGACCTGGGTAGCAGGGAGAGGATGTGGGTATTGATGTTGAGGAGCGTGGGAGGAGGGAGGTTGGTTGGTTTGTTCAAAGGTAACCAGGTCCTGTGGTCATGTAAAGTCTTCTAGGTAACTACCCAACGCCTTGACTTCTGGCTTGAACGCAAGCAGAAGTCCCTATCTTTAACTCTTGCATTTTCATCTAGGTAGCCCTTCTCGTATCATGGAACCTGTAGTATTCTCCAACAGCTTCTCTTTTAAGGTGAAGGTTTATTGCATTAATCTAATCTTGAAGTAAGAAAAATTATGATAATGCCAGCAGCAGCTTCTGTACGTTACAGTAAAGGCCTGCAATGATCATAAAAAGCAAATTCAATTACGGCTATAATGTTCATAGCTGATAGCACCTTGGGAAATAGGAGAGCTGAAGGCTGATTACCTGGGAAGCGTACTCTTTTAGTTAGTGTTGGCTGTTACTTCGCGTGTCTCTGTTGACGAAATCACGGGCATATACAGTTGGATGTCATCAGCCTTCTGCAACGCTGCCTATGACGGGAAGGTCCCAATATGCTATACTACTCTTCTTTAGGGAAGGAAGCAATTCTTCACTTACCCATCACAGTCACTCAAGATAAAAAATACTATGTTAGTGATTCACTGTTGAATTGTTCATGGTGTACGAGCTTGTAGCTGCTGTAACTGTAATGCAGCAGTCGGACGTGGCCACTACCAGATGGACATCTGAAATTCATTCATCTCTGTAAGGTGATTAACACATGAACAGAATAAGGTCTAGAGCTAGAGTAAAAATCTCAAGAATCAATTATATTGAAATTCTGTGATGTGTCTGACAACAAAAACATACTTGCTTTGACATTAAGCCAAACCGACAGGTAATTTTTCAAACACAAGCCATAGTAATGCATCATTCAACGTAATAAGCGGATAGCATGGTGTTCATAGTCTAAAAAGGGACATTTCTGAGTGCTGTGTAATCTTGGAAGAGATTAATGCTCAAATTTTGTCCACTACTGATGCTAAGAGATTGCTGAAGAAGATGATACAGGTTTTAAGCACACCTTAGTCTGGAAGGATTCAGATTTGTATCTTTTATACTTACGGTACTTCAAGTTGTACAACAACTGTGAGGAAGGGTGTAGTAACCCACGGTATCACTCTCAGGCCATTCCTCAGATTGGAATAAAGGAGCCAGAAGAAGAGAGATCTTTGTATTCATCCACTTACACAAGAGTAGGAAGAGCTGCATTGTCACCGTTCCTGTGGTTGTGTATTAATTATGCAGTCATTAAGTTGGAGAGAAAGGAAAATACTAAGTCAAACAAAAAAGTGTTTTCCATCTTTGACCTAAATCTTGTACCTGGCAGTTTTCTTGGTAAGGTATGTATTCCATATACCTTAAGTTACTGTGATAGGGTACTATTAACATAGATAGGATGGAGAGGCCTAAATTCTGCTGCTTAAAATACTAAGCATTTTTTTAAATTCTGAGTAGCTAGGGAAGGCGTGGGTATCTCTGTGTTAGGCTTCACCTTATCTAATTACCAAATAGTCATGATTATGCACAGAAGAGATGTAAATCAATATATAGTAGAAGATGCTACACCAATGTTCAAGATTGCCGTAGATTAATCTCCTAGTAGATTGTATTTTTAAGTAGATAATTTCCACGGGTATGTAATGTCGGTGCATGCTTTTTCTGTATGTACTATGTAGACTTTTCTCCAGAAAAGATAGCATTTTAGCAACAAGGAAAGGTGTGTCTGTCTTGGAGGGGGTGGTAGTCCTGCTAGGGTCCTGAGAAATCTCTGTGCATTAAAAACAAAGTTTAAATTGGTTTCATTTCACACTCTTCAGTAGGAGATGAAAATGAAGTCTCATGTATGCCAGTTTTATTACAGTGTTGCTGAGAAAGGCAGAAAACAGGGAGAAGGAGGGAAAGAAAAGCAATCTGAGAAAGCATAGAAAAGAAAAAATTACCAGCAATTAGAGAAAACTAAATCGAGGTACTGCATTGTAAACATAAAATTTACCCACTTCATAGCAGCACTTAAATGTAAAAGCTGGAGGGGAAGAAACTCACTATTCACAGAACATACTTGAATCCTGTATTTTGAAAGTATGTTTTACCTCTAAGCTCATAAAACTTCCCCACATCTTGTGATTTATAAACACTTGGATTGGTTTTGTGCATTTTACTGTTGGATCATGAGTAATCGATACTCTTCCTAGCTTACCAAAAGAAGCCAAATAATCTCTTGAAATACAGCATGCACGTTTCCAGCGTTTCTAATCCCATGCACAGTCCTATATCTTCAGTTAGATGCTACATTTTGCATCTGTACAGTCACAAAATTACTGCCTTAGCTGTAGAGCCTCCAGGCTTGCAAAGGGGGAATTTCAAATGGTTTCTGGCCTGTCCCTTGTAGAGAGCTCGTGTACAGAAACACCACGTGAGCCAGCCTGTGCCACGCATTGCAGAAGTGGGAGTAGCAGTGACTGTGTGTTACTGTAAGTGCTGCCTGTCTCTCTGGAGGCATCGAACTGACCATCCCTAAATGTAGTGTCTGTCATGGGAGCCCAGCTAACGCACATTCTAGTTTAAAAACTATGATATTGGGATATCTGGAAATTAAGGCTATTACGAGAACTTAGCCATTATCTCAGACATACCTGGGTTTTTTTACCTTCTATCTGATTTGCACTAGATAACTAACCTTAGAACTATCCAGGATAGCATTCTGCATTTTAACTGATGCAGTCACCTCAACTACAGTAGTGCGCTCAGCAGCTTTTTTATTTGCTATGTGTAACTAAAAATACAATGCTGAAAGACATATTTCTGCATAAGATATGTAATCAGCAGTATTTCTACTTTTTACCATAGCAAGAAGTGTTTTCACCTTCACTATAGGATTAAAAGAAAAAAAAAAAAATGCAAAGCTAATGTCAGAAAAATCTGCAAATTTATTTTGGCAACTACAGTGGCAAAGAACTGACAGGTAAAGAAACTGGTAAGTTCTGTTCTTCAGGCCCACCATCTTTTGGTAAAATAGCATAATGTATTGGCTGCTGTTGAATATAAATGAAATCTTTTCAGCCTTAACTTTGTAAATAGATTTAAATTAACCATTCTTCTCAATTACTACTAAAACCAAGTAGAGCTTAAAATGTAATTGATGCATTAATTTAACTTTTCCTTTTAACATATCTGAAATATGGGTGTACATGTATATTGGCTTACACTGAGGGATTGCTAGAAGTACGTTGCTTATGCTTCTTAATGTTCAGTACTCAAAGAGCAGCAGTTCTTCCCCAAGGAGCTTATATTTAACTGGACAGAAAACACCTAAACAAATTATAAGAAAACTTTGCATTTTTTAAAACCTTCTGGTAATGAGCAAGAAACACTTGTATTGGCTGGGCCTTCTAATAAAATGTAATTAATCAGTCTGAAAAATCCAGAATCTTATTTTTGACTAGAAATCCTTTTTTCTCCACTCAAAATACTTTATATATTCTAAGTCTTTCTTAAATATAAATCATTTTTTTATGTATTTAATAGTGAAGATAAGTATCTGGAGTTACAAAGCTATGAGAAAAGAAAGAGACCAAGCAATATGAATCTTAAAAGCTTCTGGAGATGAGACAGAATTGCTCAGCAGTGTTCATCCAAAGCAAAGGACAGAGAGCAGAACTACAGTGGTTGCTGATTACCCACACAAAGACCATTGTGCTTCCGTGCTATAGTATGCTCAGATGTTTGCTCTGTGCTTTATCTGTTCACAGGTATTTGTGCGTTTCTCTCAAAAGAAACAGCAGTGTTCAATCTCTTAATATTTTTTTAATGGTCCTTTTTCCCTTTAGGAAGCCTAAACTTTGTTTTGTTTGTGGATGAATTGCTGTCTCCCATTTGCTCCTCCTGCTCACGGTCTTTCTGTTGAGTGTGGGAGGTCTTTCCTGGAACACAGTAGCCACGTACATTGTAGTTATGATATGCCCCAGAGGCAATTTCACAGTTTTCTACTCTTCGGAAGCTATGAAACACTTTGTAGTAAAGTACTTCAGGTTGCTTGGATGAAAGCCATTATAAAAGTGCAGAGAAACGTTGCTTAAGCACTTGGTTAAAGTCAGGATTTCCTCATGGGAACAGGAAGCATCCCAAATCTCGTGCCATCTTTGTTGGCATTTGTAGGCTGGTGCATCGTAAGTCCCTATTTGACTGTCACTGGAGCTCAAAGGGCAAGTCATAGCAATCAGTAAAACATGACTCTCGGGCTCAAAGCCAAAAGGTGAATGTTTCTGGGTTGTTAGCTCATCTAGGAGATCTGACTCATTTTGAGCTACAGTCACTTCATACAAGATCATATGATCTTATTTAGCTAATACTGTATCGGATTATTATTTCAAATGAGTTCATTGCTTGATTACAGTAATTCATTGTTACAAGTTTATAAGCACAGCAAAGGGTGGGATTCACTTGCCTTATGGTATTCCACTTGAATCTCCAGAAGGTCACTTTTCTCTCGTCGTTCCTGTATCACATCTGCCAGCTCTGTGCAGATGTCTCTTACACCTTTTGCACATCTGGAGCGGCCACTGTGAACTGGTGAACAGTCAGCTGAATCTCACTGTAAGCATGCAGAAACATTTTTCTGTTAGCCACTTTTGCGCTCGGAATAGTCTGAACAACAGCTTGGGTTCAGGATCTTGACGAGAACTAAATTACTCTGTTGAAGGTAAAGTGGTCGTTCCCTAGCTTTGGCTTGCTGAAGTGTGTTAGTATTTTACATTCATCGAGTCATTGTGTTGGGTAGACCACAGAGTAAAGGGGCAAGGAAGTAGGCTGGAAAGTTCAACTATGGTGTAGAGGCAAAATGTACACAAAATGGAGTAATCGCCCAGATTTAGGTACAGTGGTCTGCTAAAAAGAATCACTGCAGCTAAATTTGAAGTGTCTGGAAATTATACTGCTGGCCATCTCTCATTCTCATAAATTTTTATTATGATTCTTAGTTTGAAATGTTTCATGTTTGGGCTCCGATTGTGCCTGAAATACAGGGAAGGGAAACATCAATGCATTTCCTGTAGAGTCAAACAACTTTTGTACAAATCCAGTCCACATGAGTCCAGATACTCCTATTCATTTAGAACATGAAAAGTTTCCATGTACATGTTACAACTTGTAGAAGTTTTTAAGGCCGCTTTCTTAAAGCAGCTTTATATTATGGAATATTGTATCATTTGTAAATAAAGATGATCACTGAAATGTTAACATTATCTCTTATGGTATTGTATTTGTTTAAAAATATATATTTGAAAGTTTCATGGGCGGTTTTCTCCACCTTTCAGGTATTTACATAACTTGTCAAACTAAGAAAGCAAGCTTGTAACACTTAAATTAATTACAGGTTTTTGTTTTTATGGAGCAGGTGTCACAGATGTCTCATTTTAGCACACACACGCTACATGCCCCAAAATCCTGATAGGGCTGAAGAACTATTATCCTGTCAGCTTCAGAGGCAGAGAAATGCAAAAATAAGTTCCCCAGAGAGCATACTCCACTCACCAGTTTGCATAACAGTACTGTTTTATTACGTATTAAGAAATGAATATTTAGTCCAGTCTGACAATATGCTCAAAAAACAGGTTGTGACAGGAACAATAAAGAAAACACTACTTGAGGCAAGGCAGGAAAAAAATGATCTTGAATTTTCATAATTCTGTTTTGATTAAAGAAGGTCAGCATGAAAACAGGTACTAAAGTAAACAAAATTAGGCAGCCTTCCTTCTTCCCACCCTAGAAAGGTCTGGAAAGTCCCTGTTATTTGGGAAGCTGGCAAACCGCTTGTCTGTTAGAGGTGGAGAGGAGGCACTGCCTGACTTAAAGCATTTCCCCATCTCTAGAATTTTTCTAGTTGCTTTTAAAAAGTCATGACATAGCCAATCAGATGGCCAGTTTTCATGCTAGAAGAAGGTCTTTCCCTTAGCGAGTCAATAAAAGTTTGCATCCCTACCTTGGTTTTCCTTCCAGGCAGGCTGTTTATAGCTATCCATCTGATTTTCATTACTAGAGGCATAATTGATCTTTTGTCCCATTCTGAAGTTTGTGTGCACCTGTCTTACAGGTTAGTAGTGAAATCGATCATCCCTCTGGCTACAGATCCATCTTGGTACTTCATTAGAAGTTTGTCGGCGTAGGTGGAGTCCTTTGTGCTAGATTGACAATGGGCGATTAGTGGGGGAGTCATAGCAGCTGGCATGCTCAGGCTCCTACCTGATGTTACATTGATGAGTTCGCTATTTTGCTCCAGTAACAGGGTTTTGGGGAGGTCTGGTAACAAAAAACAAAACCCAACCAACTGGGAAACAAAATCCCAAACACAAAAAACCCACAGCTGAGTTCATTTAAGGAGGAGACTGAAACAGAGATTAGCTTGAAAGAAAAACGCTTGGACTTTTCTGTTACCAGAAGTACAAAATAGAAGATTTGCAATGTAGTAAGATAAGTGAACATTAGAAATCTATTATGTGACCAAAATAACCATTTTGCATATAGTATTGATGTAATTCTCCTGTAATTCAATTCATATGATTGATGTGGAGCTTGATGAATTGAGTGAGTTACATTGCTTCATTCTTTGTCCTCACAGCAACCAAAAAACCTGCTCTTTTGGCTGCCTATGGTCAAGAATTCTGTTATGTGTGACATCGTTATTTGTGTCTAATTACGGACTTTACTGAAAAGGAGACCCAAACACAGCAGTCATAGACCACAAGTCATTGCCTGTAGGTAGCATGATGTAATCCTTCAAAATTAATTTGATCTCAGATCATGAAATAAAAATTAAATAGTTATTGAGTGTGTTACACATTCCCTCATTTTTAAACATACAAATTTTTTAAAATTGTTGAATTCCATGCGTGAGGTTGGACTAGATGGTCTCAAGAGGTCCCTTCCAAGCAAAATGATTCTGTGACTCTGTTCAATTATGAAAATACATTAAATACCAAATTTTATTGGTGTTCTTTTTTTTAATGTGTAATTTTGGACTGTTTGACAGTGGTGTTTGTTAGAAATAGTGGAGTTTTATATATGCATATATACAGCACTTGGTCCAAACTGTATGGTTTTGTAGCTGTACAGCAGATAATAACGTGCTTTAAGCTACATTGTGATCTTACTACCTCTCACTGTCAAATTACCTAAAAAGGCTTTTCATATAACCTACTTGTCCTTTTATGTAAATGTTTTAAGTTTGCATGTCAGTGTGTAGACCACAAACAAGTAGAGAAGCATTTAGAGAAATTTCTCTAGCTTCCGAAACGTGAAGTAGTTTGCTTCTCCTCTCGAAAAACTACACGACAGAACAAAACTGGGAAGAAAGCACGCACGTCCTTTGCAACAGGGTCTTTGCAAAGCTGGGCTGTTGGGTCATGCGCAGAAAACGGCCAAGCAGTGAGACTGAGGCTGTATTGACAAGAACAAGATGAATGGCCCCCTGGAGACTGGGGGGGTTGTATGCTCCTTTCCACCACCTTTCCATCCTTTTGTACCCCCTTTCAGTTCATATGCAGATTAACTCTAACCGAGTCCTCACTAAATACTCTTTTTTCACTTTAGTTTTGGAAGGTAGATGGAGGATCTAAATATTTATGAGGCTTTTTTCCTCTGGTTTATGATGCGCTCTTGTTGAATGTTGAGGAATTACGTTAATGAATGCATGCCTGCACACACAGACACAGAAACCAGGCAAAAGGGGAAAGAAAAAAAAAACCAAACCACAACCAAACCACCACACAAAGCGTTGTCAGCTCTAATGTCGGCACTTGGTAAAACAGTTCCCATGAAAAAAAAAAAATAAAAGGCAAAGAGATTTAAAATCTGTTGCCAGGAGAAAAATAAATTGTGTGGCTGAGCACAAAAGAAAGAACAAAGTTTCGTCTTTGCTTTCCTCAGCTGCAAATGTAACTCTTGTTTCAGCTCTGAATAAATTTGAAATAAAATATGTTAATTGAAAAATGGAAGCTTGTCTAAAAAGTCTTAACTGGCTTTGTGTTTTCAGTAATGAAGAAAAGGCAAAGCTTCAGCTCTGTGCAAGTTTCCTTTAACATCAGTAGTAATAGACACGATACATATTTTTTGTATGATACAAGGTGCAGTTAAGTATAATTTAATTTGAGTTACAAGTCAAATAATTAAATGAAAGTAGTTTTGCTATGATATTGCTAACTTTGGTACATTTATTCAGGAGGGTTAGATTTTATAAGACTGAGGGGTTTTCCGCAAACTAAACTGACTTTTAAAAAATATAATACATAGAACATACTAAGATTACAGCTAGATATACTAGAATATGAATTTATTTTCAGAATGGGTGGTTCAAAACTAAGTTAAGTAACATGCGTTTTATAGATGGAAGACTTGCATTCAAGTACGAGAACTGAAATATGGATACATTAATTCTTTTAATACTACGTTGTCAAGAAGACTCATCTCTTCAACCTTTAATCCTCTCTACCTTCCTTCCACCCCTTTTTATTCTCTGATGCACACATAGCTGTGGCAGGCAGGGCCCTAACTCACACAAGTGGGACAGTGGCTTCTTTCACATTCATGAACCAGAACACGAGATCTTAAAATGTGCTATTATTTAAAAACTTACAGAAGCAATTGCAGAATGTTAACTCTTAGCTCTTCAAGTGCAATAGTATTTCACTGTCTAGGCTCTGGTTTTCATATTTATAATATGCCTATCTGAATTTCATAAAACATTACCCTAATGAATATGTTCATGTTTTCATTGTACTTATTCGTATGTAATTAAATCCAGTAAAGCCATCTACATGTCATTTATTCTGAAGATACTATGATCTTCAAATACTGACTTTACTATTTTCAGTGACTTTGCCTGTGATATCCAAGGGTTAAGTGAAACAAATTTTGCTTAGCAGATCTCAAGACACCTAAGTTGTATACAACATAATAAAAAATTAGCATTTGACAACTGAAATGGCATCGCTTTTGTTTAGTCTTCCGTCCTTTAACCTGCATCTGCTCCCTCTTGCCTTTTTTTTTCTTGTAAGTGTACACTGCCAGTTGTGACCATAGATACAATTTTGATATTGTTGAAGTACTTAAACCCCTTAAACTTAAAAGAGATCCAAAAAATCTCAGTTTTGTCTCTTAACTGGGAAGGTTTCAAACTGACCTGGACTTGTCCGGCCTGAGCACATTGAAGCACTTACGTGGGATCTTAGTGAAACCGGTTTGCACATCTGTATGATGACTTGCCTGGTTTTTCTGTGGGTGGGTTTGCAGGGAGGGGAAGGAGGACTTCCTTCTGTACATACACCTACAGGACACTATGGATTAACAGGTGAATGAAGAAAATGCATCAAGCTGGTCAATGTTGGAAGAAAAGAGCAGCAGGGAGATGGGATACTTGAATAAGCTTTGAAGAAGGAAGAAGTGGAAGCAAGGAACAGAAAAGCTGGGGAAAAACACTGAAGGGTGATGCAGTGGTAGGGGCAGACATAGCAGAAAGCTTTTATGTGGAAGACAGTAAGGAAAAAACAAAGTTGAGAGAGTCCTTGGCTCGAACAGGGGGTCTTTTGGCTCCCGTTAAGCTATTAACACTCCCAACAAGGGGAGGAAAAAAAGTGGCACACAGGCCAAGGTCAAAAACCAGGTTTTTGGAGTAAGAAAGGTGGATGAACTATAGGCCTAAGTCAGGGAGGAGGTATGAGAGAGTCCTGTAAAAGGCCTTCATTTGTAACACCAGAAAAGTGCCCTCCCCAAAAAAAACCAACCCAAAATCCCAAAAGCCAAAGAAGTTGTAGCGCACAGGAGTGGGGATTAATGATGAGGAAAGCAATTGGCTGTACTTTGCCCAAAAGGAAATGGCACAGGAAAATACCAGAATTTAGAGAGATGACAAGCCTGAGCTCGAGATCGTACACGTGCGCCCATCAGCTGCCTCTCAGTCCCGCACAGGGATGTTAGGGACAAGCCTCCTTCTCCAGTCCCTGAACTTTACGTGGAAAGGGACCCATGTGAGGAGTCAGAAAGTCCTGTCTAGACCAACGGGACTTCTGGCCGTGTATTAGCTAGCTCCCATTCTTTAAATAGAATATAGGGCATCAACTTGTTACCTAAGCTGAGTGCCTATTTTCTTCCTCTGAAACCCATTTTCATCCACCCATCTCTAACCTATTAGAATAAGCTCTGCTTCCAGAAGATGAAAATGCACAAATGCAGTTGCACAAATAAAACAGTAATGCTTTCAGAAAGGCAAGACCACAAACCCACCTAGCGATCTTGTGCCTTGTGAAGCTTTGCTTCAGAAAGAACCAAGGGTAGAAGCACATTCTTCACTCTCCTGAATCGGGGTCCTACAACGGATTCAGACTTTAGGTCCCGGTGCAAAATCCTAATTCCTGGAGAGGGGGGAAAAAAAAAAAAATAAAAAAGGGTCATGGAACGATTGCAAGGACCCAAATCACAGTGCTGTCAGGATTACCAAACAGGGTAAGACTTCCAACAGTAGAAACTCCCCTTTAGTTGTTCACTGGGTGAAGAACTCGCTTCACATTTTTTACTATTTTCCATTGTCTGAATTTTGCTCAAATTCAGAATCACAAGATATATAAGGATTAAAAAAAACCACAAAACTACACAACACTGGAAATTGCAGGCATAGTTTTTTCAACACTCATCTTTTGTGGTGAACACTAAAAATGAGCAATCTCACTTTTTCTTAAGGCTGATTTTGAAGTGTCGTCACATTTTATCTGAAGGCAGTGGGTTGCAGCCATGTGTTTTCAAGAAAATACTTTTTTAACTCCACTTAATCTTTAGGCTGGGATTTTTCCAAATGGATTCCTGCATAAATTTACCTTTTTTTTTTTCTTCCCAAAATAAATTTCCTACAGCTGAATCACAGCATTCTAAAGGGAATCTGCCCCTCTGCCTAAGCTCCGAGAAGTCCAGCTGTTCCCGTGTTAGTGTAACAGCCATCTGACAGACGGAAGGTCCATCTCCATGGACAGCCCCGAACTGAAAGGGAACCTGAAAGGCAATTCTTTCTTTTTGGGAAGTTTGACGTACGTGCACCTCTTTGGTGCCTGATGTAGGTGTATAATGTGAAAATTGTCTGTCTCCTTCGGTACTCACAGGTGCCTCAATTTCTGCTGATAGGGAGACCTAGAGCTCCTAGCAGATAGAAAGCCTACAAAGTGCTGAAGCCACAATTACCACAGCGCTTAGAGGTCTAGCATAAGATGTCCCAAGACAAATTTTTCAAAAGATATTCTCCCCTAATATTAAAAAAAATAAAAATATGGGTGAGTTCATTCATCTCTGAGAATATTGACATAGCAAGTCTACAAATTTTCTCAGGTTATCACGGGTGATGGATGCTTTTTTATTATCTTCTCATACATAAGCAATATTCAGATTCATAGTTCAGATTCAAGAGCGTAGTTCTGTTAGGACTCCCTGCAAATCCAGTTTCCAGAAATATCCTTCAGACACCCAACCTTCATTAATTAATTGATGAAGGAACCTGAGCCCGCCTCTAGACACGAAGAGGTACGACCTTAGGTACAGAGCTCCTCTAAGGGTTGAGTGCTGTAACAGGAGGGCTGCGAGATGCCGGTGGAGTAAAACAGAACATCATTCCTCCCTCTTACACAAATCAACTCCAGATTTCTTCACAAATTATCAAGAGGTTAGCGGTCGTTCTTCCAGGCAAGCAGCTTCCAATATCAACAATGCCGACTTAGGGAGACAGAAAAGTGGATTTGGAAGAGTTTTCCTCTCTAAGCACAGTATTTTTCTTACCCTGCGCTTTCTCCTGTTTGAATTTCACCACGTAAAGGGGGAAGGGCAGAAGAACAGGCTTCTGTTTGATAACTGGTTTCTTACTTTTGCCGGCAGAATCTGCACACTTTATAAATACAAAGTGATTATTTGAAAGGCAAAAGAAGATACAAGCAAAACTTGCAGACTTATTTGAAGAAAAATACAGAATAAACTAATATGGAGCTTGTACTGTTATTTCAGAATACACATTCCCTATATCAGAACACAATAATTTGGCACCATTCCATTTCTGCCATTTTTTAAGCAATAACCATCGCTAATCTGTTTGTCAAGGATTTTTTTAGCAAAGTGTGAAAATTTTTGTTGTAAGAACTGTTGAATATCAGGAATTAAATCGGTGAAGGAAGCTCACAGAAACCTCAGTCATCGTTCCTTCCTAAAGATCATTTAGTGTTCCTAAACTGTGTGAACTGAATTTGTTCGCACAAGTATAATTCCACCAAATATCAATGCTCATAAGTTGAATACTAATTACATGATCTAATTTTGGAGCATTCTAAAAGTTTATTTCTGAATCAGTTATCTTTTGCTTTCTTTCATCATCTTGGTTTTCACACAAAAAAAGAATCATCAAAGCTGGAAACAAATCGATTAACATTTTGTGATGTTTGTCTGAACAAAACAAAAGGGTTTGTTTTGTTCTTTAAACACTGCCTTAGTCATTTTACCAGGGTGATTTTTAAGAATAATGTCATATAAACAAGGCTAATGATCTAGAAAGGCGCTGGAATGAGACAAAAGGAATCTGGATTTAATGTCAACTTTTGATACAGATTTTCTGGCTGCACGTCTTCTAAAAAGTTAAACAAACAGGACAAGGACCCAGCTGTGACTGTAACGCCAGGCACCCAGGTCTGGTCACGTTCGTACGGTTAAGATTTCATCCAAGACAGCGTGGTCACCTATCCAACGGTGCCCGGGAAGTTTTTGGGAAAGTGCTAGTTGGCCTTGGGGGAAAACTGTCCCAGGGCCCTTCCGACACTCGGACAGCACCGACACCAGGATGCGCTCCCTGGCACTGCGGAATTTCTGAGTGCAGACGTAATCCCCGTGCGAGTTTGAGCAGAGCATGGGATTGTTCTATCGTTAAGTGCCCCATTAGTGGGGAATAACTATTTTTCTTTTCTTCCTCTTATCTGCTACGTCTATTTGGATTCTGGTATCGCTGGTAAAAATAATCTCTTTCTGTTATGTGTAAACCATCTATTACAGTAAAATCATAGCTTTAATTTAAAGTTATTACATAGTGCACTAATTACAGTAGCAACAAAAAGACTGCCAAAATTTAGAAAAGCCTGAAAAAAGAAAAGGAAATCTTTGGCTCCCCTCACAAATATATATATATATTTTTATAAGTGTGAATCTGTAAATATACTAATATATAGTCATGCGTATATACACATACACACACGTACTAAATAGTGTGTGCGTGTATATATGTTTAAATATACCATGCAACAGAGTTCTGCATTACTGCATCCCTCTGCCAGCAGAATTAAGATAACAATCTATTACACAGCGATTTGACGGAATTGTTAATTAGATAAACTTATTCTCGCACCATGAGTGACTCTTCTAAAAACCTGGACACATTTCCACACAGGCATATATGACATTTCACTAAAACCTGACAGTATTTCACAAAGAAAATAGTAGTAGCCAGTCTTTTTCTCTTCATCTTTTAAATCATCTTTTAAGATCAGGTTACAGACCGCATCATTTAAATTATAGCATGGAAAAAACTATTTGTGAAGGATTAATTTAACCACAGAGATGAGGGTTGGCACAAGAAAAGCAGAACCCAAGCACAAGACAGGTGTTTTAATGGCTACATACTTGAGACTGAATTCCCTTCTGACAGCGGTAGCTGTACATGAAACCAGAGAGGTAGTGAAGAAAACAGCAAAGGACAGCAGTAACTGCACAAAGAGGGACCTTGCACAGCAATAAAAACAAAAAAAGCAAGCTTGTAAATTGGAAACTTTAAACCAGGAACTCAGAAACCTATAGAACTTTTTTTTTCTTTCCTTCTAGTAATCAGAGTTCCAAGGAAAATGGGGTGAAATAGCCAAGAAATAAGCAAAGTAGCTGTCTAATCACACTTCAAAACGGCAACCTACAAATACCCCAGACTCCTGGGTTTACCAGCTCCACCAAGAACGTGCATCCAGTACCAGCTGCCAACACTTCCAGGGACAAAGGTATTGAATAAAGACTACAGTGTGTGGCGATGGTAAATGATGTGACTTTGCAAACTGATACAGTAATTCCTCCCTTAGTCCAGGGAAAGGAGAAAAAAGCAAGTGGCGGAGCCAAACGCTTATTAAGGCCCTTCAGACCTGATTAAAGTCAAATTGCAGGAAACGTTTACTTTAATATAAAATATGCACAGCAACACAACCTTAATTAGGCACACACATCTCTCAAGATATCAATAAATGTTTCCTTTTTGATAAACCTGATTTAATAGACTGTAATAACAGGGGAATGTTTCTGAAACATCGTTTGAGGAAGTGGGAGGAACAAACAAGCTCAAATATTTAAACCTCAACACCAATTAGCAACCAAAAAAAAAATATCCAAATTTCAAGTTTATTTAGCTTCAGCCAAACACAATAAAGGCTTTGTTTTTAGAATAATTGGGTTTGAAACTTGAGAAACGGCTGCTGGGCATTGGTATCTTCCTTCACAGAAGACTACATAAGAAGCAAAATCTGTTGAATGCTTTAGCTCTCAGCAGTGAATTAGAAAATAAATTTGAAGATAGACCTCCCCATCTGAAGGTTTTTTGTCTGTTTGTTCTACTTTTGCACGAAGCAGAAACTGAGAGGTCAGAAATGGGACCTCCTGTGTCGTGTAGCCGTCTGGTAACAGCACCGCGTTCGCCTTAACCCTGCCAGTTCTCAGCTGGGCTAGCGCCTTACGAAACCTTGATGCGAGCAGTATTTGGCATGCGCTCTTCGCAATTTCAAGCAAAGTCTTCTGTGTTCATTCACAGAAGTACTTGCGCTCCCTTTTTGGCCGTTTACACCACAGAAAAGCTTTCGCGGTTTGCTTTAAACTGCCAAGAACCCAGCTCCGATATCTCTTCTCATAAAAGTTCCTGTTCCAATTCAGACACGGAGCATTTGATCTGTGTTGAACAGTGGCTTGCTGGTTGTGTTTCAGAAGTGACGACAGAAGGAAAAACTGTCACAAAGACAGACCTGCGAGAAGAAACGAGGACCCAAGGTGTGCCCAAGCACAGGAGAGGGCTGAGGGGAAGGTTTGTGTCTGGAGCCAGTAATGGGCGTTAAATACAATAGTGACCTGATCCTTCAATCTCACATCATGCCACGACTGTTCTGTGGGCAAGCCCAGGGCTGCAGGACCAGGAGGTCTCTTTGCTCCGAGATGATGTTCTCGTCAGCAAGGACGAGGAGAACGAGCAGTCCTACGCAAGCGCAACCCGTGAAAACGCTTCCCTGCATCTGTGCGGGTATTGCTGGATTTTCTCAAAATGGTTCCCCGAGTATTGGTGGGCTCTGGTTTTTCCTGCGTGCAAGTGAATGGCCTCAGTTACTCTGCTGCCGTGGGATGTGAAGCAAACGATTACTTTGATTCAGGTTCTTCTAATTCAGAAGTAAGAATATTTGAGGATAAAGTCAACAGTGGATTTATACCGCAGTCAGTTCATAAAACCAGGAAACCCTGATTTTTGAATTAGAGGGAAGATTCAAGCCCACCTGACATCAATGGATATTTTGATTCACTGATGCCAGGATTTTATCCCTAATTTTCCAGAACAATGATTAAAATTACAATATCCCTTTGAAAGGGGCTTTTCTTAAAAAAAGACAAAAAAAAAATAATCTTTTTAATTCCAAAGACAGGATTTGAAAGGTTTTAAAACTGTGTCTCTCATAAATGGTGGCTGACCTGTACAATAAAAATGACAGATATCTCATCTGTATTATTATTTCTGTTACATCGGATATTTAAACACACGGAAATAAAAGACCCCAGAATAAACAGCAATAGAAATCATAGAATTTAAAACACCAGAAAACTTCAGAATATGATTAACTGCAAATAAACTGAGTCTCAAACTCAGCATTTTGTATTTCTTCATGACATGACTAGCTTTTTAGAGAGACATAAAATCAAAAGCAGAAAACAGTTTTTTAAAAGTACACATACAGGCACATATGTATGCACTAACACTCAAATGTATTATTAAAGAAGTGAATTGAATTTTTTTTTCTATTGCTATATTACTGATCATCCCACATGAGAAGAAAAACCTGCATTTTAGCAACGGTTTTACCACATTAACATCAGTGGAACTGCCCGGGCTGTCACTGTACGCTCAGTAGAAGAGGACGGGTACTGCCCCATCTCCTAGGAGGTAACTTCTTTTAAATAATGGGGATGTGGTGCTGGACCACGTGCACATTTCCCTTCTATCCACTGGCACACAGACGTGGCCAATGCACAGTGAGGCCTCTGATGAAAGGGAGTGGGGGAAGAAAAGGGCTGTAACTCAGGTGCTTCTCACTCCTGGTCTCTATCCTTGAAAAATACTGGGGGAAGCAGGCACTGTCGAAGAAAGCATTCTCCAAAATGAGGAGGAAAACGTTCATCAGTGTGTATAGGAGCTATAGACGGAAGGGATTTAGCATACAGCCTTAAGTACATCCCAACCTCGGCAGCAGCAACAACTAACATGGAAGTAGAGAAATGTAAAGAACTGGAGCAAATAACAAAATGAACCCAAGAGGAATCCCGAGGGCGGTGGCAAAGGACACTCATCGTGCAAGGGACAGGGCAGCCACAGTAGACAGGCAACAAACGGAGTGCCAGAGGCATGACGGCTACGGAAAAGAAAGTTTATAACTGCAGATATTTTAAGAATGCATTCATTCATTGAAAACAGTGCAAAGCTCACCATGTCCAGAGGGCCAGGGAACAGTTCCTCCCTGAAAAGTTAACCCACTTTTTCTTTAAAAAGTTACTTTTTTTGGAGTTGGACCATACGCTGGTACACATCACTGAAACTTTGTCCCTGTTTTGCCTCTGTTGTGCTGAGTGTAAAGAGCCTATAACTTTCCAGCTGAATGTTTTTACCTGTGCTCCCATTACTAGCAAGTCTGTAAATAAACTCTATGAGATTGCGTACACTGCATATAGATTAGGATATACCATTAAAAGCAATAGTAGCCCTCTATCCTTTGCTACTGCTTATTACATTGCATAGATAACCTACTAGATCGAGCGTTCCCTGCTCTCCCACCTACAAGGGACATTTTTCCTCCCTTTTCTAATGCTTCTGTTCATTCTCCTGTCCCCACAACACGCATCTCACATCTTCAAGTTCCCTTTTATCTCTTACCCCAGTCTTCCGCTGCCGTGCTTACCTTCAGAACAGATACACCTCATCCTTGGCTTTCCTTAACTTTATTTTACTCCTTCTTCCCAGTTCAAGTTCTCACCTTCCTTCTGCCTCTGAGCTCCAGATGATCCCTATAAAGCCTCTCAGGTGGCTACATCTTCCTTATTCCTTTCACCTGCTACTCCAACTTCAAATACTAATTCAAACCACCATGTCTACTCAGTTTGTTCTGGTACATCTCTTTTCATTTATCTCACAAATCCTGACTTTCCAGGCTTCCTGCATAATTTCTTTCCTGCCTAATTATCCAGGCTTCTCCCGTGGTGCCGCTCTCGCTGAGCTGTGCTACTCCAGTCGGCTTCCCGATGCCGCATGGCCCCTTGTCCCACAGTAACATCCACCCTTTTCTCACAGCTCATACTCTTGAAATGGGTATTTTGACCCAGCAAATGTCGTAGTGTTTCCACCATCGCTACAGCTCTCCATTTTGCTGTGTTGTGCAGACACACAAAGGTTTCAATTACCATGTGAGCTTGCCAGGGCAAGGATCTTTCTTGCCTGAACTATGAAGGACTTTTTAAGCACAGAACAACAAATGCAGAGATTTTGGCACCATCTTATTTCCAGAGGCCTTATTTTGTGGAAAGTAGGGCTCAGTGCTTCCTCTCCTCCGCATCTTCCCTTTGCTGTTCCTCCGATCCGCTTGGATCTCCTGGCACAAACATGATTTCACCAGGGTCCTTCTGCAGTTCAATAAAATTGCATCGGACCCAAAGAGATGTAGAGGTTGCCAGGGTGACTGTTCCTGCCCGTTGTGATAACACAGCCGGCTGGCTGCTGTGTCCTAGCACACCCAGAATTTCAGTTCACGTCTTATTCCAGCTACCCCTACTAAAAAGGACGTAAGTACTGGGGAAGTAAGGCGTACAAATTGAGACACACATATGCCTGATGTTATTCTTCCACAAACCCTTTATCTTTCCTACAATTAAAATTACACTTTACTGTCTCGGCTCATACTTTGGGTGTTTCTCAACTAAATCATGTTACAGAAGTACTGTGTCTACATATCACAGACCAGAAGAACAATTAATTTATGTCAGCCACGTTACGAAATGGCACCTGAGCTCTCTGCCGCTCTTCAGTAAAGTCTGTCTCTTGCTCTACTGAACACCGAGAGAAGCGTCTCAGTGCTACATCTGCACAGGCAAGAATTAGAGGCATAGTTTGTATAATCAGATTACATAGCATTGTAAAACCGAGGCATTATTTAAATAGCGTACAAAATTTTTTTCAAGGCGTACATTACACATAAAGGATCAATTTCTTCTGCCAATATTTTTGCAAAAGGTTGAATTGCTGATTATTGCAGCCTTCTCTGTGCATCAAATGGAATCCTGATCCCATATTCAGTTTCTCTGTTTTTCTGATAACACTGCTCCAAACCGCATACGCATTACTCCATAAGAACAGATGGAGTTTATGCACAACTGGCTTTTTTTCTATAGCCAGTTGAAACGAGCAGCCAGACAAGATCGAAATTTGCTGAAATTCTGAATTCTTTCTGCAGGTTTAAAGATTTTATAAGTTGTCATTCATTGATTACGCAACATCCACGGTCACAAGCATCTGTTGGATGCATATGGGAGTTTAGGCAAACTCCTTGTTTAATGCTACTGCAGAAAATAAGACACAAGCACGTTAACTTGATCAAACAGAGGAGCTCTATGGCACTTTGTTTGCAGGATGAGCTCCCTGCCCCCTCTGAAGTGGGGCAGAGCAATCAGTACGAGCGGAGGTACCGTGTCGTGCACCCCGAGCGCTCGGGGACAGACACGATAAAGCCAAATTTTCCCAGCTGGGCAGAAACAAGGGGAGCTGTGGCTGAGATTCAGCTCTGGCAACTTACAGGAAGATTATGAAGAGTTTGTAATAAGCAGAAGTCTTTCTGGCAACTGTTTCATATGTGTATGCAGATAATCTATCCATTTGGAAAAACTGCAGACCAGGTATATTTAAGGCTCCTGAAACTCATGGATTTATTCCTAATCATCAGAAGACATGCTTATACATCGCAGAGCTTCATTATCAGAACGCTGGCCTTCAGATTTCTGCCTCCAACCTCAGCTGTTTACTTCAGTCCATTCAGCTCTGTGAACACTGGAAAAGATGAATAAATCCGATTTTACACTCCTTCCTGTTCCTGACTATCAAAAATTTAAACCCAACCATTACAAATTCAACATTTACTTAATGGCATGCTTTGTTAAGTAGCACTGTTCAGTCCTTCTGAATATGCCAGAAACCCAGGAAAACAACTTAAAAAAAAAAATTTAGGAAAATTACTCTGACTCATTCAGTTTGTTTCCTTTTTTCTACCACGATGAAACACTGAGCTGTAAGAATGGAGGCTTCCAGGGAGCACTAGGGAATTCATGTCACTGCTGAGTCTGGTAAACATATCACTATGCTGTGCTATTTTTTTCTCCCAGACTCAGAACTACCAGTCTCTTAGGTTGCTCTTCCTAAAGCTGGAAGAGAGGAACATATTAAAGAAATAATAGCAAAGTCAAGAAATATCTATTACTGAAAAAAAAAAAAGAAAAAAAAAATCCTACAACCCCAAAGAGCAGAAAGACAGCAATTAATTTAAATCAGAAAAGAAGCTGGGTTGACTTGTCTTGACTCTTCCTGGATTTTCTATCCCGAGTTGAGATCAAGTTCCTTCAGTTCAAAACTCGGCAAAACTTCCCTTCCTATTCCACTTTCTCTCACACGTTGCCTCCTTCAGATCTCTTCATCTTTCTACCCTTCTTGTCCACCTCTAGTCCTGGCTTTAAACTTGCTTTCCAAGTATCACATCTTTATTTTTAAAAAGCTTTTTTTCTATGAATCACAAGCCATCTAATCAATTAACACAATAAAGTTAAACTCACATAGACTGGTTTTCCACCAGTACTTAACCCAAAGGTCACTATTTCTGTTTCAGATCTGAAATCCAAAAACATTTTTCCAAAAATATCACTCAGTCTAGTAAGACAGATTTATTTCCTCTCTCCTGAAAGGAGCTATTCTTTTGTGAACACTACCACCAGTGTGCTCTCGGACCCAGCTTTTGTATGGTGCTGTCCTCTGCTGTATATTGTATTTCTCTGACTTGCATCGTAAATTACTCAAAACCAACACCTTGCCTACAATAAGAATTTTATCAACGGTGTTCTGCAAATAACAGTACTGTAGGAGACCAGCTTTGTCATTGCTTTGCTGAAGTTCGGTACAGCATTTTGCTTACTCATTGTATAATAGTGGCTTGTTCGGGACTTAGCCTGATCCAAAACCCACATTCAAAGTTTTAGAAAAGTTCAAGGCAAACTCCAAAGTCTGGGTGTAGGTTTGTACTCTCACACCCCCTCTAACACACCGTAGCTCCCGCAGCGCGGTGTGCTAGGGTTAACGGCTTCATTTCTAGCCAATTCCTTTTCTAATTTCATCTGACTTTGTTTTATCCTTTCACAATCCAGTGTCTCTGTTGACACTGCAAGAGAGCAGTAAGTCACATACAAAATGTCGTGTTTAGATGCTGCAATGTATTGCAGAATGCAGACAGAAATAGAAAATGGCAAAGCATGTGCAAAAGTCATCTCGTAACTTTGCCAAGGCATTCTGGGTTTTTCCTAGGCTGGGTAGTATTTTACTCAAACTCTTGCAGAATAAGCATCAATATTTTTTGTTTTACATAATGAACATGGCCTGCTTAAAAACACGTTCCTCCTTCAATATAAACAAACCACAGCCTCTATACATTCTATATTTAATCCATTGTAACAAGTAAGGGCTGGGGGGGAGGGGGGGGAAGATACTGCAGAAAAAATTGCCTAGCTTCTGTTTCTTGACTTTCAAGAACTGTTGGTCTTTTACAAACGAAAGGGGGGGGGGGGAGCCTTTGTATCTAGAATCTGCTGGGTGCTAATTTGACATGGCAATGAGATGAAAGTTGGATTCATGCTAGTTTCAACATCAGAGGATTGGAATGCAGCCTACTTAGCTTGGAAGTCAAACAATTCACTGGCAATAGATTGCTTTCCACTTCTAGATCTGCTAAATAAATAGAAAACTAATTAACAGTGTAGTATGGCAGATGTAGCAGGTTTGAATTTCATTAGAGCACTGGCTAAGAACTGAAAGAATTGAGAAGTTGTTATATGTCCTAGTGTCTAATGAACCTTTCATACTGTCTTTTCCATGGGACAGACAAGATACTATTTATGTGCCCCCTGCATAAGAATTTCCCGATATATTTCCACTTAAAATAAGAATGAAAGTGTAACACCTTGAAATTATTGCAAGTATTTTTTTCATTTTCCATAAAATTACTTTGGTTCCTTTTGGGTTTTTTGCCTTGTGCATTTCTGTTCAGCTACTCAGAGCTTATTAAATATGTTTTTCACAGGGCATTTTTATGTTTCATTATCTATATTTCTTTCTCCCTGATGAAAAGTGATAATAGGTTGTATTTCCTGTAGTAGTTAAGAACAGGGATCACACAAAGGAATAACTATACTCACATTCTGAAAGAAAGAAAAAAAAAGGCATTTATTTTTAGACTTTTTCCCCCTAAACACACATTAAACTGAACTTCCTATATCCAGAATTGCATAACCAGATTTGGCAGTATTAATTAACAATAAAAGTAGTGTTTTGCCCCATAAGAATCAATAAGATAATTATGTTACTTAGGAAATGGTAGTCATATGATTTTGCTTTCAGTGCATAATGAGTAACATTAAGTTCTGTGCAACAAAAAGGTTTTACAAACCAAACCAAGCCATAGGACCTGTCTGAAATTCTCCCAGGAAAGTCCGATTGAAGCCCTGTAGCAAATACCCGATTTTACTAACTCTTACGGGTATGTATATATGTTTGCAAACACATATTCATTCAATCAAGAGGTACATAAATTCTTAAACCATATACTCCCAGGAGGTAGTTTTGGCTGGCACGCAGGAAATACCAGGACCATTTCTGTATTTTAATATTTGGACCTTGGAACACTTTTGTCACACTCCACATTGCTTCATTCCTAGGCAAAAAAAAATAAATGTCTTTCAAGTGGCCATTATAAAGGCAAGTGCTGTACATAAATATGCATGAGAGGTCATTATTGCCAAGAGATGATGCTCAAAAGGTTCAAGTGTCTCTCACTAAGATTTTCCTACTTGCTCTATGGCAGTACAGCGAGTACTTCAAAGGTGTAGTTGCATCTCCAGAAACTGATTTCTGCTTTTACCTCTTCTGTTTTCTTGTGGAGGCTCCCAATGAGCAAACGTAAGCTCACAGGTATCCCCAACAGCAGGCTGCTAAGAGTGCATGCTGGAAACCATCGCCGTAAGCAGCTGTACTGCCTTCGGGATTGTCCGTACCAGGGGCCCAGCCAGGACACCTCTGTCAGTCCCCGGGAATTGGCCATCACCGCTAGAAGACCGGCAGATCAACTGTGCTCCGCAGCCTTTGCTTTCAGTCTCAGCAGAAGCCAACTTTGGAGTTAAGTAAATGTTCGAGGTCCTTTCCACAGCACGCGGTGGTCCTTCCCAAGCCTGCTGCACCCCACGGCCCCTGGTCGGAGATGCCCCAGGAGCAGCCGTCCCGCTCTCGGCCACCCACCTCGCAGGCAGCGGCAGGGCTGGTGTCTTCACCTCCAGCTTTCCCAGAACAATGGGAAAGTGCAATGCAACCAGCAAGGCACTGGAATTGAGAGAGCAATGGTGGGTGTGATAGCGGGGCTGAGGAATGCAAACATACACTCCCGGTAACTTGGGATTTCAGTCTATTCTTTGACAAGGCAAGACGCAGAAAAGATCATGCAGTCAGTAGATTCAGACACAAGTCTATAGGTCTTGGTTTCCAGCAACGCTAAGCAGTTACATCTCCCAGCGACCCCTGTGGGAGCTGCACACAGTCAGCATCTCCAAACCTTGGGGCAGACTCCCATCAAACACCATTTCCGGCAGTTCTGTGGTGCACAGCGTACCTACAGTGGCAGCAGCTGCACTTGTCAGATGCCACATTTACTGCGTATTTCCCCTGCCCCTTGTTGGTTCCCCTCCCCCCCCAAAGTTCTTCTAGTGGGGATTTTGGCTTTCACATACATCTTGGCTTGGTATGATATCATTCTTCCAACTGCACAAATCTTTCCAAAATGCATGTCAAATATAGAACTGTTGTGGGATTTTGTCTTTTTTTTTCTTTCTGAAAACCTGTGGGTATAAGTATGAAACATGTATTTCCAGCCTTCGGTCAGATGCAACAGGAAAGCTTGCTCTCTCCTCAACACAGGGGAGCCTGGAGGAGGTGACTACGTGGTCC
Source organism: Cariama cristata (assembly GCF_000690535.1). Lineage (NCBI taxonomy): Eukaryota > Metazoa > Chordata > Aves > Cariamiformes > Cariamidae > Cariama > Cariama cristata. Next base: position 25,674 of record NW_009618018.1, read on the forward strand.
CCGGCTGATGCTGCTCCTCTTCCACCAAGTCAGTCACATCCTCTGTTACAGATGCCGGCCTTGCAGGGAATGCCAAGGAGCAAATACGTCCTTCATTCCTGATCATAAAGCTAATTTATTCCTGTGCCTCCCTCCTCCAAATCTCAGTTTCTACCATATGACATGATTAAAATGAAAACCTGTAATTATTTTTTTTTCAGTTTTTTTGCTTATGATTTCAGTCGCTTTTAGGAACACGGTCTGTATCCCCTCAATACATCTAATTCCAGAGCCATGGTTCAACTTGGGAGTATATTGGTTCTTCCTCTCTGGTTAATGCATCTCAGTTGCTACCATATGACATAATTAAAATGAAAACCTGTAATTATCTTTTTTTCAGTTTTTTGCTTATGATTTCAGTCACTTTTAGGAACATGGTCTGTATCCCCTCAATACATCTAATTCCAGAGCCATGGTTCAACTTGGGAGTATATTGGTTCTTCCTCTCTGGTTAATGCATCCATTTCTTGAGTTACTGTCTTGGCATTGATCTCTATCGATTCAGTTAAAAGACATGTTATCATCGTTTCCATTTCTGTGAGGGAGATGCTCTTGCATTACAGGACCTTTAATGGCAAGGTTATCTCTCTCGTGTCACAGCCTTCATCTGCAACGTATTTTACTGATTATTTTTCATGAGTAATCCTCAGCACAGAGGCTGCTCAAGGGATGGAAAAATCTGCATGTCTGACGCTGTTTGGTATTTTGCACTTAGCTAATGGACACACCCATGCAAGAAGGGTCACTGCTGGCTTGGACCTTTTCTTCAGTAGTAAGGAAGGATGTCGTCAAACCAGTAAATCTGTCCAAGGCACAGAAGGAACAATACCCAAAAGTATGCATTTGAATCCAGTAAAATTAAAGCTTTGGTAAAGATTTGATAACATCAGAGAAGAGCAAGGAAAAGAGCAGAGGAACAGCTGGCAGAAGCTTCCCTGCTCTTTTATAGCCAGATGTTAAGCAAGACAAGTGGAGGTTGTATGCTCAGACAAGAAACAGTTTGGAAACAAGGGAAATGACATAGCTGTCAGGAGGTTCGCTTCCTCCACACAAAGGCAGCCTGGTTTCCAAAAAAATCCTTTTGCTAATGAAAATGTTGCAAATGCAGCAAAAGTAGCAATAGATGCTTTTTTGCTAGCTCAGCAAAAGAGGAAAAAAAAAAGGTGGATTGTTTTTTCCTCCCTCCTCAGTTGGAATCACCTATGTTCGTGTGCTAGGACCGCAGCGTCTGCTTGGCAGGCTGTGGGCTACCTGTTAGAGCCGGGGACAAAGCTCAGCACGCCAGTAGCCACGGCTCCGTTACCGAACTGAGCTCGGGACAGCCCGGGAGCTCGTGTCTGAACACTTACTGCAATTTAGGGAAATGAAATTCTGACTCCCAAAAATAAAAAAGGAGAAATGAATCTGACCAACTTTACATGAATTTAGTTTTCTGCTGCTCCGTGGCATGTTTCACACACCAGGTCAGCTGCCTTTTTAAAAAAAAAAAAAAAATAGGGGCCAGGGCTAATGATGTCTCAGTAGCTGGGTTTGCCTGATAAATACCAGTTAGATGCATCAGCCTCCAAGAGCCTCGAAGTCAAAGATAATCTCTGGAATTTTAAGCTTCCTCTTTCCCCACCATCTTCCAGCCCATCCCTGACAAACTATTAATTTTAAAACAATATGTCCCTCATCCTATTGCCATTCCATATAGTCATCAAATCACAAGACGAGACAGATCCTCAAGAGAAAACTCGTCCCTGCATTGTCACTAACGAATGGAGTTATTTCATGCTTCACAATGCCCTTGAGGGGGACTCATACCAATTAACATAACTGGGGTTTTCTTATTACATGATTGAAATTAGTGAGAAGAGAGGAAAAAAACGGAAAAAAAGAAGATGGTATGGAGTGGTGTTTTGTAATGCATTTTGATCAGTAAGTTGAGGACACACAACTATATTAGCAAAGCCCAGCCTCTCAGAGATAAAAATTGCCTCAGTACGGAGGAATG
>NW_009618018.1:27739-31652 GCF_000690535.1 Cariama cristata
CCGGCTTTTTTTTGTCCACGTAAGTCTGTCAAGACTGAACCTATTTCAAAATAAGGTTTGTGTAATATTTAAGTGTAGGACAGGCCTTGTGTTTACACCTAACGTGTTACTGCCCGAGTTCACCAAGGGTGAAGGTCTCCTAGAAGAGAAGTCCAGATCTGGTGATGAAAGTATAAGGTCTTGACCATAAATGTCTAGACTGCATGGAAGAGCTTAACGCTCAAGGAGGCTTTGCAACCATAACAATGCAGCATCCCTTCATTTCTCAATAACTACACACAAAAATGCAAAAACAATTGCTTTGAAGATAGGTAGATGCCAACAGCGGTTAGGTTAGAAGTTAGGATCCCTTATTGGCTTTGTCACAGTTGGGAGTTAAAGATTGTCACCTTTTTTGCAGCTAGATTAATGAAAACATGCACGAGGATGCAGCTGGCATCTCATGGTTTCCCTTGCACCTTGGTCTACAAGTCATTTACAGTAACAGCTTAACAATACCAATTTGAAATACACAGGGACATTGATACAGTAAAATTCATTCATTAAGGGAAGAATTTCTTCCAGGGGAAAGCAAGCTATTCACAGTGGTTCACTGTAAGCATCTAACCTCAGTGCCTAACTGGGATCGCCGGGTGCCCCCATAGACACCAAAGCATTCAGCAATCTGCTCAGGGCCCCGGGGCATCAGCCTTCCCTCTCCACAAATGCTGTGGCTGCAGAAAATGTCACCATTACCTCCTTTTTGTACCAAGGTCATGCGGTCCTGAAGATGATTCTTGAGAAACTCCTCTGCTAACTGCTTTCCATTACCTCCTCTCTCAAACTCACCCCCTGGCATTTCCCCATTAGCCAAATCTCTTTCTGTCTCACAGTTCCCTTTTTAATCCTCAGGTCCTGCAGCTTCACCAATCATCTACATTTTCTAAGCAGGAGAACTAAGCATTTCCTTTATCTAGGACATAATTTAATTTAATCACAGAAAGATATCAGTCAACCTGGCATAATCTACTGCAGCAAGATCAAAGGTAGCATTTCTTTCCAATTCCTCTTTACCTCCATGTACCTGAATATTCTTCCTTTCAAAAATTATGCTAGAGCACTACATATGGTCAAGATTGCCCATTGTCCTTTACGCATCTCCCTTCAGCCTCCCTCCTTCTGCAGATGAATGCTGGAACCCAAAACTTGAATATTAACATGTTTAATCTTTCCCGCTTTTCATGTCATGCTGAAATATGACCAGCAGCAGGAGGGCACCTGGGCCGGTCTTGCTGGCCCATCGGTTCCCTCAGCTCTAGTTCTCTCCGGGGACTAATTGCAATACACAAGAGTTAACATAGCTTTCCTCAGGAGGAATCCGAAAAACCTAATCCGAGGAGGCGTTACACAGGAGAGCTATGGGTTGAAACCCATCCAGGAAGAGAGAGTGAGCTTTGAACTCAATTTCCCCACATCCCAGCCACACGCTCCGAGTACCGTCATCACCGGAGGCTGCAAGAAGTCGGCCGAGAGGAACACCTGTGACCCCGCTCCAGCCGGGCTCCGGTTCCACGGCAGCAAACACCCCATGGAAACAGGGGCTGACCCACCCTTCGTCACTAGGGACCTGCAGCGCTTCTTGGAGGGCAACTGCCCACTTGGTGGGAAACTCGCCTTGGGTCCCATTGCTAGGTAGCCGTCTCCTCATGCGCTGTAAATGCATGTGGTGAAGTGATGAACTCCAAAGTATATAAAAATCGGACGTTGCAATGTTCACACCTAGTTCTTTCATTCCCTGAACCTTAAAAAGGAACACAAACAGAAACTTGGCTGCCATCCTCAGATATTTTTCCTATGCTGACTTGCCCCAGCTATCTCCTTAAGGTACCTCTACCTTGACTTTCTTTTTCCCAGCTTCACATTTTTTCAGGTTAAATTCCATACACCAGTGCAAATATCCTCTGCTTCCAAAAGCCTTCCTCCTCTTTGCTCTCAGTTATGCCTCTTTCTTTGATGTCCTCAATTCCTTGTGCTCTCTCCCCCAAGTGACAGCTGTGCCATGCTAATGGAGTTCAATAGACAAGCATCTCACCCCATTATCCACCTCTGCCCTAACCAATCACTACATATTTTTTTTATCACCACCTGGATTCAGTAATCAAGCCCAGCATCTACAGACTCAGTCCTATACCTCCCATCTTACACAGTGATGTCTCATGGAGCATTGAATCCATGTACTCTTGAAATCCGAGGATGCTAAAATTAATTTTTTAGTCCTCTTAACTCCATTTTTTCCTTCTTTCATTTAAGGAAGTAAAAGAATTGGTTTCCACTTACCTCTGCCTTTCTAGTAATGATAATCACCTATCTCAAGTGCTCCCTGGAGCTCACAGGCACCTCTCCCCCCATTATTCTCCTTTAAAAGTCTGGGATGCAGCAATGTCTCCTCTTAATTTCCCAGGTACCTCTCCTATAGCCAGCTTAACTTTCCTGTCTGATTTCACTCCTTTGGCATCTATTTTTTTTTAAATAAATTCAGGGTTTAAACAACCCACTTTTTAAATAGTTCTTTATTTCGGTGAGTTTAGTCAAATGTTTGATTCCCTGGTAGCCTTTACAGTTAATGATTGTTTATTTTCTGTCCTTGGAAAATGGATAGGAACTGTGACAGACTTTCCACCTCTCCCCACTAAATACCGAAGTAGTAATTCACTTTCCTGGCAATATCCCCCTTTTTGTCAAGGTAGCCTCCCTGTTCCTTAGGAAGGTGATGGCTGTCTCCCTGAGTGACCTTTGGCTTCCTAGATACCAAATTTATAAAGAACTTATTGTGTTCACACCTTTTCCCATCTTCTTTTTCTGTCTCAGCTTTTTGGATCATTTTCTTGCGTTCTTCTCTCACAAGAGGTGCTTGTACCCATTCCTGCAGCGCTGACCCTGCTGATTTATAGGTCTCATATTCTCCTTTCTTTATTGCTCTTCGTGTTTCCCTGGTCATCCACAGTGGTCATTTCTACTCCAAGTAGATTTATTTCTCAATGGTATACAGATTTCTTGAACTCCATGGACTATACCTTTGAGTATTTCCCCACTGTATCCTACCTCTTCACTGCCTTTTGCTGTCTCAGGATACATATGCCTCTCTCAGCGTTTTCTGTGAGTTCAAAGCTTTTGCACTTCTAATTTGGGGGAGTCACACGTTCCTGATTTCAGAACTCATTCAGTTTGGCCTATGTTTTCGTACCCTCCTCTGTCATCCTTTCTGCATGATGCGCAGCACATCTGGGCAGGTGTCAAGTGCCCCAACGCAAGCCGGCAGCTTTAACTGTATATTCATAGTCTTTGCTATAGTTCCCATACAGCATAAGTGCTTCCCATATATGAATGAGCTGGTTTTTACACTACTGAGTAAAGAAAGTGTTATTATTCCCATTTTATGGAGAGGGAAACCAAGGTATAGAGTGAATCTCCACGTCTGTGAATGCACTTAAGTGCCTAATTCAGCTGAAAACAAAAAACAGTCGCGGTGCCACAGCCTTGCCTTCGCCCACGTCGCCAATTGATTGGGAATGACCCTGTTTTATCAGGCAGCAGTCACAGGCACTTTATGGCACTAGCCAGTTTGCTGTTACAATAAGATGCTAATATTTTGAACAATCAGGTACTCACCGCCATAAAATAAAGCTAAGCACTCTAGATCCTGCTTAACAAGCCTGCTAATGCACTATTGAAATCAATGACACATTTGAACAGCAAGAACTGCCCTGAAGCTTTTTAAAGCCTGCTGTCCTTATTTTTCATTTCGGGAGCAGAAGCATTGCCGCCAGGAGGGCACCTTCTGTTTGAAAGGCAACGGGACCAAAAGCACAAAGAAAAGGACACAGAGTGGTTGGTAACAAGTGCCAGCAAACAGCACCCAACAAGTCGCTTCATC
>NW_009618018.1:31663-33945 GCF_000690535.1 Cariama cristata
GCTTCTTCAGCTTGCGGAGAGCCGGGTACAAAACCAGAAATGGTCTTCTCCAGTGCTGGAGCGCTTCGCGACTCGTGGATGGATGGCAATGAAGTATGAAAGGTTACAGAGAATTATTCTTAAATGCGCTCAAGTGATGTTTGTTTACACAATGCAGGCTTGATAAAGCAATTGCAGATAAGACATATATCAGAAATGTTTAAGCAAAAGCATCTGTCACAACCTAAAATACGGAATTCCATGAGGAGAGAACGAGAAAGTGGGAACTGCATAATTGCGGACAGGAAAGGACAATGGGGAAATAATGACAAATCAAATATAGCAAGTTTTTTCTCCCTCAAATGACACTTCTCATCAGTCAGCTTATGACAAAGGAAAAGAAAAATCTCCTGTGATTTTTATCTATTACATTTCACAGAATCACAGAATCAATTTGGTTAGAAGAGACGTCTGGGATCAAGTCCAACCTTAGCCCTAACACCACCATGTCAACTAGACCATGGCACTAAGTGCCACCTCCAGTCTTTTCTTAAACATCTCCAGGGATGGTGACTCCACCACCTCCCTGGGCAGCCCATTCCAACGCCTAACAACCCTTTTCGGTGAAGAAATGCCTCCTCCTTTCCAGCCTGAACTTCCCCCGGCGCCGTTTCAGACGATGCCCTCTCATCCTGTCACTGGTTCGCTCCGAACACCTGCCTGGTCCGCTCCGACCCCCTGCCACGCTCCAGAGCTGTGGCTGCAAGAAGGCCCAGCTCTGCCCCTCTCCGCTAATAGGTTTGATGGCTCTCTCCAAAATGATACTCACAGATACTGACCCAGGAGTCAATCCAACGCTCGGCTTCGCACTGGAAAGCCGAGCCCTCAGGCAAGGGGGATGCGAGCGACGGGTGCGGACTGGCAGCCCCAGCAAGGCGCTGCTGCCCCCCCTCCGCTCGCACGAGTTACCTTGTTGATGGTGAGAGAACTCATTGCAGTCCACAAAGTGCTGGTGTTTAGTATACAGTATTTATATTTTATGAATGTTAACAAGCAAGAAGCCCTGTGCAACTGAGCAGTTACGAGCTCAAAAGGCTTTGTGAGATATTTTCTCTAAGGGCTCATTAATGTGGTCTTTTAATGGAGTACTTGCATATCTGAATCTTTAACTGTAGCTATAAATAGAGTTTATAAGCACTTGACAGCGTGTGGCAAAGCTGTGTGAGCAGTGCTTGCCCTGCTTTTTTTGCAAGTTCCATTTGCGAAGGATATTTAAGAAGTGGAATTTAAATGTTTCCCAAAACGCAGACTTGTATACATCCTAGCAATTCTGCACTCTGCATGCTGTTTTCACTGGGTTTAATGCATTTGGCATGTTCCCTCAATTAACTGATCATCACACCACCTCAACAAAACAGCCAGTATTCCCATGCTATTGAAGGGAAAATCAGGGCATGAAGAGGTCAAGCTACAACCCCAGTGTCCCACAGCAAGTCAATAGCAGAACCAAGGAGCTCTAATTACCTGTCCTAATCCTTACACCCAGAGAGACACATTCTGCCATTATTTTCACTGGTGCTGAAGTAGAGTCACGCCAGGTGTGTAAGCCACCAGCACTGACTGATGTAGCCGACAGCTGGATTTTCCCTTCCGTACCAGGTTCCCTTGCCCTGCAAAACACCCATGCTGCGCTGACCGGGCGGCTTTTTCCCCCCTTCTTGATGATCAGTTGAGAGTAATGACATTTGCAGCTCACCAGCCCACATGAAGCAACCTTAAATATACTTTTGCCAGCCCTAGTGAAGAACCAACAGAATTACCCAGCTTAATGTACTATACAGGAGTCTTGGTTTACGGTGATATAGTAAAAGCTGCTAGAGAATCACAGCTTTTAATAAATCACCATATAGTATTATCCATAAAATCACCATTTCCGTGCTCTACAGAACTTGTGACAGCTCTCCTACTGCCCCGGCCAGCTGGGGCTGTACCCACCCAACGCACCCACGCCGCGTCCTCGTTGCTGCCCCGTGTGAAGAAGCCATCGTAGGTCAAGAATGACAAATTTGAAGGGCTAGTTTCCGAAATATTGGTGACTCAAAACATCCACCACAGCTGGAGGAATCCACAAGGTGTAAATAGGCCTTTCTTCACCCGTTTGGTGGTTTGGCTTTTTTAAAAAAGACTTGTTAAAAAGGGACCTTTACCATATTTCCCTGTTGAATTGGGCCCTGGAAGCCTCGACAGCTCCAGTAGAGGAAGAGTGGCACATCCACCTTCCTCTGGCTTCCCACCACGCTCTT
>NW_009618018.1:33976-37539 GCF_000690535.1 Cariama cristata
CCAGTAGATGCGTTGGCTTACTTCTCCAGTCACACAACAGGGACTGAAGCCCAGATGTGTCTAGGAAAGGAAACAACACAGAGCTCCTGAGGCCTCACCAGGAGAGGCTTTCCTACCTCGTGTCAGCGCTCAGTTGTACAGTACACCTGCCTGGGCAGAATCACACGTATTTACTGGGGTGTGGGCCCCGAGCACACTGAGAGTCCCTTTAAGACGATTACAGGGGATGCGTTGTCCTCCCAGGCTGACATCTATTATAGGTCATCGTTTGGATTTTACGCTAGCAATTCTGACCGCTTCCATTCTTGGTTCATCTCTGATGTGACTGCAATTGAGTTTTCTGCATGCATACATCCAGAATTTATTTTAACTGTGCTCAGTGTTTAGAAGGTAAGTGAGGATGCTATTAGCTAGCAGTCTGCATCTATGAATGATCACTTATTACTTCCTCAGTGGTTTGGTTCAGACATGCGAGAGAATATGTTAGCTTGTAATGAGACTATCATGGGCTGAATTGTTTGAGGTAGCCTCTTGTCAAATGGTTACTTTTATCTAGAGGGGGGGTTAAAAAAAAAAATCAAGCAGAATAATTTATAGCTTTAAAATGCTGATTTTTTTTGTGAGCATGTATTAGATGCTTTAACACCATTAAACTACTGTAAACCAAAACATGATTAAATATTTAAGCAGTATTCTCTTTCCTACAGAGGGAAAGTATCTATTTGTCTTGTATCACAATTTTATGCACTTAACATCTTTTCAGCACCGTGGTGTCCCGCAGCAGAAGTTCAGGATCGGTACCTCCTGGAGGAGCGGGTGGGCAGCCCCAAGGATATCGTCTGAGCTAGATTTCCAGCAGCCACCTCCCTCCTTTTTGAGCAGAGAAAGCACAATAGGAGTTTCGCCTCCTCCTCAGTCACCCGTGCCCACCTACCACAGGGATACATATTTTTCTTTGCTCTTTAGTTAATCCGCACCTTCCTCCTCCTTCCCCACCATCAATCTTCCCTGCCTTCACCCTCTCCCCCTGCTGCCTTTCTCCTCCCAGACACTACTGGTCTCTTCCCTCTCCTCCCAGAACGTTTGGTCCTTTTCTCGTTAGCTGTTTTCACCTTCCTCTTAACACCAAAGCCTCTCAATCCTTCAGCCCTTTGATGCTGAGCACTTCCTCCTGTGCTCACGTTGCCTCTTCAGCTCTTCCCCACAAACCTTCGTTTCAGAGGAGCTCAGCTCCATCTTTCCTGCGTGCAGCCGGCTCTGTCCCTGCCCAGAGCCATTTCTGAGGACACAGAGAGACGAGGAGGAGACGGGCTGGGAGCAGGCAGCCAGCTCTGAGCAGCCCTTGCCTGGAGAGCGGTTTATTTCTGCTGCCTCTCCACAGCTTGGCAGGCAGACCATTCACCAAGGCATAATTTGTTGGGACATTTTTTGCCCAGCTGCAGGCCAGCTCAGATCCATCCCTTGAAACAGCAGCTGTACATTTCTCTTTTGATACTGCGGAGGTGTCCCTGGGAGGACTTCCCACCTGGAGCCCAAAGAGGCCATCAGATGACGAGGCAAAGCCGAACGCACAAGGTCTGCGCACCAGCCACCGCCTCCACAGCGCTTGGTGTCTCCTCTGCCTGGTGTCCAAAAGGCTCCTGCAATTACTGACTCCGACGGCAGCAGTACATCATCATTCAGCTCAAGGAGAACACAATCAAAAAAATCATATAAACGTAAGACTGAGCTAAAAAATGACTGTGACCAACTAGGAAGGCTGATTCTGCTCTTCTGTACCCAGCTATAAATCAGGGTTAGTGAGGCAGTGGAGAAAGCAAGACAGGATGGCCAAGAGAAGAGGGCTCTGCCTTTTGCCCTCAAGGGGGAGGTTTCATTTTCCAAGAAGAGAAGCCAGGGACCAAAACCACAGAAAACAGCCTGGGACCACGAGGGCAAACGTTACAGCAGGATTTGTGCCACGGGCTGAACCCTCATTTGCTCTGCAGCAGGACGTCCACATCCACAGGGCGTACCTCTCCAGCACATCCCACCCTGCACCGCGCCAGCTCTCAGCTCCGCAGGCAAAGCCCGTGAGCAGTCACGTTTGGGTTCCCACGCGGGATTTAACGGTTTGCCCTATTAATCTCATTCAGGAGAGCCTACTCTTCCAGCTGGGGCTGGAGGGGATGCTGTGGGTGCAGAAACAAACAGGCTCCGGCAGAAACAGGGGCTGCTCGGGGGGTCCCTCCCACCTCCCTGCCTCTGCAGGGACACTCATGTCCCCCCTCACTGAGGTGTCCAGCAACGTTCCCGGTACCACAGGTGCGAGGTTACAGGCAGTTTAACAGGCAAGTTATTTTCAGCTTGGTTCAGCCTTAATTTATCCGTTTTTTTCCTTCACGTTTCTGCTATTGAATTGGGTTTTACAGGAGAAAAAGGAGTAAGGCATGAACATACAGTTTAATGTTTCCCTGTCAAATTCAAGTTTAAAGGCCATTACCTATTTCCAGTAGAAGCAGCTGCTAAGACAAAGTTTAGTTCTCCCCTCCCCACTTCATTTCATTCACAAATTCCACGTTTCCCTGTGATCTGAAGCGGGCTGACCCCCGTGTGCCGCACACCCCCCCTCGCAGCCCCTCCAGCACAGCCCTCGCCCCCTTCCTCCCCCCTCTCCCCAAGGGGGTGCAGTCCCTGCCCCACTCCCTTCCCAGACAACTTCGGGCATCAGCCAACCCCGGGTTTTGTGGTTCTGTTATTTTCCTTCCTCCCTCAAGCGTGGCATCGGGGTGGGCAGCCTGTGGCAGGGTGCGCTGGGGCATCACCTAGTGCGGGCGAGAATGGGTTTTTCCAGACAGGTGGTGGGGAGGTCCCCAAAAGCAGCCCTGGGCACCCCGGGGAGGCTGGGTACCACAGGCAAGTCAGGCAGCTGCAAAGCCTGTACTGTAAACCCTCTATACGTATTTTTATGGCATTGGATTTATTGCGCTTTTATTGGGCATTTACTGAAATAAGCGAAGAGGCGTAAAGTTCACAGTAAAAAAATAAATGCCTTTCATAGCAAATTTCACGGTTCTTATTATTGTCTGATGGCGGTACTTTTGTATAAATCCCTAAACAAATAGATCATATCACTGATTTTAACCTTGGCCAATCTTTAAAGCAAGGTGCATGCTACTTTTATGTCAAGTCATAACATGACGTAAGAGAGAGCTCTCCAGCCTCCTGACACTTTCTGTAGAAAGTCTTTCAGACAGAAAAATGCAGGTTAAGAGCTAATGAGTAAAGCAGATTAGAAGTGCACAAACCAAAGTGACACAGAGAAGCCAACTGAAATGACCCCACGGCTATAAGATGAAGATATGGTTAAATGCAAATACAGTCCTCCTAAAGCGCTGCCTGGGATAGAAGTGAAATTATCCGGGGAAAAAAACCAACCCGTGCAACCTACTACACAGCAACGATGTAAGTTTAAGGTAAGGTCAGTGGCCAGCTCCTGCTCTCCTCTCACACAAACAGCCCCTTTGAGTTCGTTAAGAGCAGTCTGACGACATTATAGCTGCAATCATCGCTCCGTGCGGCTA
>NW_009618018.1:37629-42089 GCF_000690535.1 Cariama cristata
ACGTGCTGAGCCGAAACCAGCGCAGTCACACGGCATTGCTTCCCCATTTTACTCTCATTGAGACCGAGAAGCGAGGAGGAGGTCTCGCACCAGAACAGCATCAGCAGTTGTCAGGGCAAGGGACCGGGTTTCACCCTCCGCACTAACACGCGTTTTCTGTGCAACTTCAGTTTGCTGAGCTAAAAGCAGAAATAGCAACACTTCCCGTCCGCGGCAGCACCTCAGGTTTCAGCCGGCCGACCCCCGGGAATAGGGCTCTGCCGTGACCCACCATCACACTCCACCGCATCCACTGAGGAGGAAAAGAGAAGGTGGGCTTTTGCCAAGCATCAGAAGTGAGCGCTGACAGCTCTTCCCCAGTACATGCGTTGTTCCTGTCCTTGCCTGGAGCAAAGCTAGTCGAGAGAAGCAGCAGAGGCATCTCTCTTGGGGAAAAAAAAAAAATAAAATAAAAATGTTGCTGTGCTCAAACCCTTGCCCTGGTGCCGCCTTCTCCTCCCAACCACCAAGCCCGGCCGATGCCAACTGCTTCTCCCGCCTGTAGCCACCATCTCTAACGGCGGGGGGGGCGCAGAGGGAAAAAAATTCTGCCAGGAGCCGGTCGGTGGGTGCCACGGGACTGGGCTCAGCGGGTGCTCGGCCATCACCGGGGCCACACGCAGCTGGGTCACTAAACACCCCCCCGTTGGTGCCGGCAAAGAGTCCCTTCACTGACCTCCTTGGAGACCACGGCTTTGAGGGCACCTCTCACCCTTGGTTCGCAAGCCCAGCTCCAGGTTGGGGCTGGGGCACAGCTCAATTCACCCGACCCCCAGTCAAGTTTCCAGACCTTTCTGCACCTCAGGGGCAACACCGGCCCTTTGAGGTTCATTTGGGAATGTTTATGAAGGAGCAGCCGCTTCCCCGAACCTTTGGGATGGTGGGTGCTGTGTCCACATGGACCAGGCAGCCCCGGAGGGTCAGCCCCGTGGTTTCACAGGAGGGAGAGAAACACCACGGGATGTCTCAGGCAAAGCAAATGAAATTGCACTGTATAATTTAAGAAAAACATTTAAATTTTCATGAGAAACTTGAAACCGAAAACTGGAAGTTAAAAAGTACTGTTTGTACAACTGCCTTCTATTGATCAAATTACAGAAAACAGCCATGAGTGAGGGCTGCGGGGAAACCAGACACACGCTCATCACACCCTCCGTCCCCATTCCCCAAACATAATGGTAACAGTACAGGAGACATGAGAAGACAGCGCAGCTCTACCCGCTGGCAATAAAAATCTGGAAATATTTGTGGGCATGAAGGGAAGCTGTTGAGCAGAGGCAATGCAACCATCTTCTTGGGGAAGTGAAAAATGCTTGAGGAATAAAAGCTTTAAAAAAAGCTACTGAAAACAGAGGAATACTATTTTTCTTTCTTTAAGGAAAAAACCCCCACCATTATAGTACATATGAAGGAACACTGCAGGGTTTGCAACTGCCCAATTTTCCTACTGCATGTGGCACCCAAATTGTCTTATAATTAAAAGCTGCTGTAACACACACCACAAAAACCAATCCCGCACTATGTCAGTAACAAAATTATTGATGGAAAAGGGTCTTATGAAGTTTATTTAGGCTCCGTTATTGTCATTACTGTCTAAGTAGCAGGATCCACCCCTTAAAGAAGGCCAGAGCACCGTTACGCGGTTGGTTTTTATATATACGTAGGATTTAAAAGCAAACGGTCAGAATTTAGTAGTTTAAATTTCTTCTGTGATGAGGATTTACTTTTTCCTTCTACTGATAAGGGAAAAACCTTATTAATGAGGCCTCAGTGGTAGTTACACCGCTGCTGCACTGCAAGAGATGCACACATTTTTTTTTTCCCAAGGAGGGTTTAACTGCTTTGTAGATCCATAAAGATATTTCACAGAGAAAGCTTTATTCAATTGGAGCTCTTAAACCTCCTTTGTGAAATGTTGTGGTATTTTGTGAGATATGTGGCCTTCGCTATGCATGTGACACTGGTAGGTTTCTAGGCATGCAAGTTCAAGAGCTTTATTTTCCAGATATTTTTTCAATCAATTAAGCTCGTTGGTAAGACCGCATGCACTTCAGGAAGGAAGGAAGAGAAAAATAACTCCTGGCCTCCTGCAGAAGCCGCTGGATGCGCTGCCATTGCCTTGGCCGAGCAGCTCGGATGCCGTTTCAGGAGGTTGCAGGTTCGCAGCCCTGGAATGTTTCTGGTGGGTTTTTCCTCCTTCGTTAGGAACATTCTTCTGATGCGGGGGATTCCTATCAAAACCATCATCTCCCTCACAGCTCGAGTCATTCCCCTGCCTTTGAATACAGACAGCTGCTGAGCTACAGAAAACAGCGCTCTGCGTCTACAGAATTCTTCACAGAGGGTTTTTTTTTTTTCCTTAATGTTACATTTTTACATGCTTGTCCACCCAGCCCCTATGGGGGAGCAAACAAAAGGCCTTTTAAAGGCAATCTTTCAGAATGCTCCAATTGTGCCCTTAATTGCATCCAAGTACACGTGGGCTCAGCTCTATGCGGACATAGTTTTCGCTGTAGGTTGATTTTAAGCAAGCCACACATTTTATACCAAAGCAATGCATAAAAGCAGGCACAAGGAAAAAAGCTTTAATTTAGTCACATTGCTCCTGTAAGTAATAATGCATAGCAAGCAATAATCGGATGCAAGAAGTTTAGAGCAGATGTTCCCTTTACTTTGATTCTTGAGGCAGTGCAGTAGCAATTTCTTCCTTTGTAACAGACATAAATGATTCAGTGTTAATAAAAAAGTTTCAGGCATGGAGTTCTTCCAGTAAATAGCAGAGGAATAAAATGCAAACTGTGAAATGTGGGGCTGAACACGGGCTTCCAAGTATTCGCCCTCCCCACACCAAAAGCATTCAAAAGATTTGGGTTTTATCTTTGGACGTACAGTACTGGATTTAAAGCACTACTTCTGCTAGTTACTGTTCATTTCCAGAAGCACTGGCACAGGTTGCCCAGAGAGGTGGTGGAAGCCCCGTCCCTGGAGGCATTCAAGGTCAGGCTGGATGGGGCTCTGAGCAACCTGATCGAGTTGGAGATGTCCCTGCTCACCGCGGGGGGGTTGGACTAGATGACCTCTGAAGGTCCCTTCCAGCCCAAACGATTCTATGATTTTTTTCCACTCAGAAATAATTTAGTTGCTTTCCAAAGAGGTGGGGAATTGCAGACCACCTGCCTTGGGGTCTCTCGCCCGGTGAGTGCCCAGGAACAGGCTTGCTCCGGCCCTGGGGCAGCACCACCAACCAACAGGAGCTGCATCGGTCCCCGTGGGGAAGAGGGGCAAGGGGCTCAGCAGGTCGTGCTGCGGGGCAGGAGGAGCCAGGCTCAGCTCCGCGACACCCGATGATATCCTAGCTACCGTGGTAACAACATCCAGTCCACCAAGACAGGACATTGCCGTGGGCAAGTTGGGGCAGAGATGGAACCACTTGGAGGAGAAGGTGACTGCAAAAAATGTGCTCCCTGCCCATCCACAGCAGCATCGGCAGCTCCAAGCACACCTTTGAAGTCACGTGGGAAGCAAGGGGGAAAAGACCCAGGCTGCCCCATATCACAGCACTGGGGCACCCGCCCGGCCCTTCGCACGAGCTCTGCCACAGAAAGCTCCCACCACCCAGGCAGTCACCGGGGGGACAAATGGTGGCCCAGAGAGGCAGGGGCCCAAAAAGCTGGATAAATGCAGCCTCTCAGCACTCACGAGCCAAGAGCTTCCCACCATTTGCTCTCACACCCATCCCCACCTGCAGCAGAGCCGGTATTTTTTTCCCAACGCACCACAGCATTATGTGGGAGGAGAAAGGAGGACGACTTATTCCAGAAATGTTTTGCCTCAGCTGCTACTGAGGGAGCAGCTCTGGGGTGAAAGAGATGCAAGTTCCCCAAACCTCACATTTTCCAAAACAAACCAGAAAGGAAAACCGTTTGCCGGAATAGCTGGTCCCTCCTGGTCCCTTCTCATCAGCTGCCCCTCTACCCGCCCGGCTCCCCGAGTCTCTTCCAGCTCGGCACAGCACTGCAGGGACCCAGGAGAAGCGGGAAGTGAGAACATACAAAAAAGAAGTAATGGGACTAAG
Organism: Cariama cristata; assembly: GCF_000690535.1. Classification (NCBI taxonomy): domain Eukaryota; kingdom Metazoa; phylum Chordata; class Aves; order Cariamiformes; family Cariamidae; genus Cariama; species Cariama cristata. The sequence continues at coordinate 41,744 of NW_009618018.1, forward strand.
GCATGAGATGGAGGTGGTGAGATGAGGGGATATCATTCCCTGCTTCCAGGGCTGGAATTAGGTAAGCTGAGCTGCTTTCCAGTAATTGCTCCCTGGGGAAGGGCTTAGGAATTACACCCAGAAAACAGAAGTTGAAATCTGATACAGAGAGTTGGATGGACCGCACATTTAAATCCAGGCTGCCCTTGATTAAGGCAATAGTGTGCAATATGAGGTAGCTGCTTTATATCAGACTTTAATTTTGTCCAGGCTATACTCATAGAATCACTATGGTTGGAAGAGACCTCAAAGATCATCAAGTCCAACCGTACACCTGATGCCACCATGCCCACTAAACCATGTCTTG
>NW_009618018.1:42159-42744 GCF_000690535.1 Cariama cristata
TTACTGGATCTGCGCGTGATCTGGAGACCTCCTCGAGCTCCTGGTTTTTTAAATACGATGTGGATGCAGATGAACACAGGAAGTTTGGATTGCTGAGATCATTTAATAAACAAAAGGTATGACGTACTCATTTCTCAAGACAGGTATACAAGACCCTGCACTATGATGCTCCATTTAGATGTCCCCTTTCTTCCCGTTACATCAATGCACTTAACCCACTCTCGCCAAGGCAGAGTAAAGAGGCTGGGATTTAACTTCTGTTCCAGCAGGATCAGTTCCCATTTCACCCCCTCGCACCCCCCGTCCCCAGCAGCCAGGGGCAGCCGAGCACAGCAGAGGCAGAGCTGCCGAGAGCTCCTGTGCACGTGGGCACCCTCGGAGGGGGTGCACCCCCCAAAACGCCCCGGCCACACCAACGCGGCTGCGCCCTGCCCTTCCTCCCCCGTGAAGGTGCCCGCTCTGTAGCTGAAAGCTTTTGCTCTATGTGAGGGGCTCTGTTGCAAAAAAATCAGAGCACCCTTCGCCTTCCCCCTCCCTTTCTGCTGGAGGAAGGGGACCCGGGGTGCTCGGCCGACGAGTGCCGCA
>NW_009618018.1:42856-43147 GCF_000690535.1 Cariama cristata
GGGGTTTGCAAACCGGTCGTTTGCCAGGGCTGCGCAGTTCCTTAACTGCCCAGCTCCCGAGTGCCGGTATAAAAAATGAAGTATTTGTTGATTTGCGGAATAAGCACCCAAACTGGCATCACAAAAGGGACACTTGGCACTCAGCTGACTCCCAGCTTTGCAAGAAACGTAGGCCTTCCTCCCCGAGGCTGCAGAGCGTCTCCCTCCGCTCAGGCAGGCTCCCACCCACCTCCCCAGAAGCCACGGGCACCCACCACCCCGCGGTGCAGGGAGAGCCATCCCTCCCTCCCG
>NW_009618018.1:43196-56452 GCF_000690535.1 Cariama cristata
CCAGGCTGTATTCGCCAGGCGAGAAGCGGCCCAGCCAAGGTTTGCCCCAGCACACGCGCTCCCCATCCCTCCCGCGCCGGAAGGATTATGGGGCCGGTGCAGGGAACTTCTTGTCCTGCCAGGGCATGAACCTTCTTCTCCCCGTCTCCAGGAAGCACAAAGCAGCTCTGAGCGGTTGCAAGCAGACGGGCTTTGTACAGAGTTCCCACAAACATCGCTGCTTTTATTTAAAGCAGAAAACACAGGATGTTACAGATGAGTGGAAAAATGTGAACTGCCCCACTGCCCGCAGAGCCCCTCAGACTGGAGAATGCTTTTATGGAAGTCGGAGGGTCTCCAGACAGGATTAGGAAAGCACATAGCATCTGCTCTAGCTTTTTATTTTTGCCCTGCTTGGCTGCAGCTACACCTCCCTGCAAACCCCCAACCAGGTTCCCGTACCTTCCCTCCCACTTGCAGCTTCCCATCACCCTTTTGTATTTGACTCCGAAGAGGCCTTTTTCAAACTCCTTTTGTCAGCTCCCTCTCTTTGAAGCCCTGGAAAGCTACCAGCAAGCAGCCTGGCCCCAGCTCCCCATGGCCAGCGCTGGCAGCAGCTCGCCCGGTCCCCTGCCAGGCTCCGTCCCTCCGCAGGAGCCCACGCTGGGCAGCAGCCCCCGCCGCCTCTGCCCCTGCCCAGCCCCACACCGACAAGAGGTCCCCTTCCACGGCTCAACAACTCGTGTGGCAACTGCTTCATAGCACCCACTCGCATTCACAAAGTGGGAGAGTTCCCAGAACTGTGAGACTTGTTACAGAGTTCCCTTACACAGCTTTGGGGAAGAATCATTAAAAAGACTTCACTTTATTCCTAATTCAATGATTACACAAGACAAAGGCAGCCACAGGTAATGGTTTTTCCCCCCCAATCTTAGCATATGCTTTTTATTCTCCAAGCTAAACAGCTACCAGCCAACCTCACTAACACATTTATCAAGATAAACCAGAGACATCGCAAACATTTAGTTTCAGCAAAACGAGCACTTACAACTTTCTAACAGCCCACAGGTTCCTTTACTGATGTGATGCTCCATACCTTGCAATTGCCGGAGGGCTAGAAAGCAGCAGAAGACCTCAGAGCAAGCACAAACCACACCAACTCTGCAAAGCCAAGTTTCCCTTACTGACCCTATGCTTAATTTATACCCCTTCAAACACCTGGCCCAGGGTGCCTTTTAATTGATTACAATTAGAAACTGTTGATTGGCTTGGCCCTGGTGTCAGTGACCACAATTATATGATCCGGTGAAAAGAGAGGCAGTTACTATTTTTTAACCACAATTCCATTTTTTTGAGCATAGTAAAATAGCTAAGCAGTGCATTGAATGACATAGTATTACTCATATGCTTAAGCACCTGGGTCCTTGATCTTGTGCTTTATAAAGTGCTCTGAGCGGTGCTGTAATTGCCTATAAATATGCTGCTGATCATGCTTAAAGGGACACTGTCAAGGTTGGCAGGCCTACAGTTTGACTTAGTGAAATGACATCTTAAAATAGTTTTATTCTCAGTGTTCCTAAATTACCAAGCTGTGGTTTTTATCATGCTTCTTTTTATCAGTCCAGCTCCTAGAATTAATAAGGTTATGGGAGAATGTTCACTTTTAAAGCAATGGTCCAGGCATAGGAATAGTATGATAGAGGCTAATGTTCCTACCCAGAACGTGCAAGTAAAAGCACTTCGCTGTAAAACCTATTTTTCCTGATGTGAATGGACATGACCTCTACTGTCCTTATGGTTTGCAGTAAGGTCACCCCTTGTTGAAGCAACATCTCGCGAAAGAAATCTTCAAGAGCGAGCCCAGGGCTGTGGGGATCAGGTCTGGGCAAGTCTGCAGCTGCACGCCGTACCCGTTTTCCGTGATGTCTGTTTGTCAGTCAGTAGGCTTGTCCTAGCTGAGCTAAAGGGGAGGAGATGCAAAAAGAGTGAGTCAGGGAATTGAGTTACAAAGCTGGTGAGGAGCCTGCAACTTCATCTCATCCTCAGCAGCGCTGCCGGGATGCCGAGGGGTGATGGGACGGGGAAATCCCAGGGACGAGAGCCCTGTCCCACGCGGTCCCTCCTGCGAGCAGCTCTGGGGCTGGAGCCCAGTGGCGGGGGAACTGGAGCCAAGCTATTGAGGAGGTTTTTGATCTCAGGCAAAGAGCTGGGCTTTCTCTTAAGGACAGAATACAAATAGCTAAGGAGTGAAAGGTGGCCTGGGACTTTTCTTTTTATGAAGGGCTTGATTTTTTTCCGAGCTGAATAACTCCGCTCCCCCCGAGCGGCAGTCCTCCAGCACACTCTGTACTCGGGGGAAACCCGCAACGCCACAGGAACCAAACCCGTAGGTGCCAGTAAACGAATGAGTACGGCGCAGTGGTGCCAGGGACAATGCCGGGCAGGGGTCTGCTGAGGGAAAACGGGGAGGAACTGTAAGCGAAGGCTGTGCTGATCGTGCCAGGGTGGCTCTGCAGAAAGGCATTTTTGGAAGAGAAGATGTGGCCTTAGCCCCCCTGCAGTGTCCTGTCAGACTCTGCAAGGTTCGAAGACAAAGCTCTTGAGTTTTCTTCCCAAGACGAGGGCCTACAGCCAGGCTTCACCTGCCTTTCTGCCCGGGAGGTGAAAGATTTACAGATACCTTAGTTGTGAGGCAGCGCATTGGATGTGCTCATCCATCACAGGCGTGTTGGTCACAGGATAGGCACTGCCTGAACTCTAGGGACTTGAGGGAAGCAATGCATAAAAGAAAACTGAGAACCAAGAAACAAAGAGGAAAGCAAGGTCTCTGGAGCCTTGGAAAAAGGCACACTTGCAGCAGCCGTGCCCAAACCGGGGACTGGTGAGCGCTCGTGGCCGGTGGCATCACTTGATGCTGCAGTTCCTCAAAGAGGCAGAAAGAGTAAAAATCTTCCTCTTAACTCTTTTTCAATTACAGGAAAGAGAAGAAAGTAAAAGAAAAAAAAAATCCTCAGGCTGGAGATCCCACAGAACAGAAAAAGGCAAGTCTAACGTCAGTCTAACAACAGATCCAGCTGAAAGTTTCAGCGGGTGGGAAGGGGCCCCCCACGCTTCCAGCACGCACCCGAGAGAACGGGGCAGCGAGGGGCTGTGTCTCTCACGCAGGCAAGCCTTGGAGGGTGTGAACATGCATGTGGGTAAGCACTTGGAAAAAGTCTCATGCGTCTAACACCAAAGAGTGCGTTTCAAGCTCTAACAGTTAGAGAGAAACACTTGGAAGTGCAACTTGCATATATTTTAAGAGCTTCCAGAAACCAGAATAAAAGCAAAATGAGCCCAAAGCCTGTACTTTTACAAATCTCATGCTTTTGAGACAAAGCTCGTATTTCCTGAGTTTTTTGGAGCTGACTCGATATTTTTAAATGGTTGTCCTTGAGAATTGTAAAACTTGTTTTATTTTTTTGTAGGTTTATTCTATAGAAATGCTTAAAAAGCAATAAAGTCAATCTCAATAGCCTTGCTTAAATCCATGATTATATCAATTCCGTGTTGTGGGTATGCAGGGAGAAACTAACCGAGTAGGAAATTGTAAAGGATTCCTGTAACAATACTTACATTGTTTGTACATATACATACCATAATAATAACAGAAAAGCAATAGCAACCTTGCGGTTGCAAAAAATACCCAGCCTCCTCAAAAGTGTATGTGTATATTCTGTGTTTACCCAGATTAACACTGTCGTTAGGGACTGATACATTATGTATGCTCTATCTTCCGTCTGATTTATTGGAGTTTTTTCTGGGCTTCTTTTCTTCAAAACTGGCTGTGCCTGATGTTTGCCAAGAGGAACTCGAGTTCTGTGAAAAGGTAAACACCTGGATGCTGAGATCAGGAGCGTGCAAGAAACATGAATTAATTTAATGACAGTGCTTTATAATGGAGCATATAACTTTTCGCGCTGTAATTGGTATATACATTGAACAGTTTTATTGTATGTCAGTGCACATTATTCGGCACAGCTGCTAGAGAGGCATTGCTGAACTGGTGTTTCTCTTCCATGACAAACACCTATTAAGCAGTCAGCATAAACTCTTCTTGTTACAGCCTCTGACATCACCCTCAGGGCAAGCGGACACAGAACAGCAATTGCTGAATTGCGTATGAAAATTATAGTTTTATTGTCTATACAAGTGAAGGTTTAACTCCGATTCCTAAGGAGTCAGCTCTGATATAAAGGAGTGATTCTTTCAGGGAACAAACACGCACAGTACACCATTGTAATCAAAGGAACAGGCACTGTTTATGTATTGGAAAGCCTCGTTCACAATAGCGCTAACACTCTAATGCCTCAGAAGCCACTATTTTAGCAGCTGTAGAGAAAAAAAGCATGACTAACAAGATGCCATACAGAGTCAGATACAGTTTTTTTAGAACACAAATGGAATCATCCCATTTGATACAACTCAGTTTAATATGCACGACTGATAAGTAGGGATCATGTATTTAATGTTTATATAAGCAGTTTCTCCACCGCAGCGTTCAAAGGCTTCCAGTGTCTCTTGAATCAGATCTCCGACGTTTTCACGCTTCTGCTGGCTGTAGTCTATCCCATCACCTGAATTAACTGGTTAATAAAACAGAAGAAAGAATTATATTAAATTTACTGTTACGCTTTGAAATAATGGCATAGGAAATTGCAATTGCTGGTCAGTCACTGTGCCTCTATTAGAAACTTTGCTCTGTGACACGAAACAGAGCTGAATTTGGAAACAAGGTGGTTTTGGTATCTCTTCAAGGCTCTGCTCAGGCTCTGACTTCGTATGCCTTCAAAATTTGTTTATGTATGCATTACTTCTAAGTGAAAATCCTAATAAAAATAAAGAAAACACATTCTTTTACAAGATGAAGATGGACTCCGTCTTACACAGTTAATCTCTTAAGACCATTACTTCTTTATTTCTAACATTGCTTATTTAGGACAAAATTCTACTGCCAGATGCATAAATTCTTATCTACAAAATGTGACTTAAGCTAGACTTGTTATGGTTTGAAATCTTAAATAGACATTGTTTGGGGATTGTTCCATTTAGACATCGTATTCACACACTTACGTTGTTTCTGATGGAGGGGATGTCATGTGGCCTAAAAGAGATGTTTGGGGATATAACATGGCACTCATTCAATTTCTGCTCTGTGAAAAATGTGTAAAATTAAGTCAATGTCAAAAGGACAAATTATTGCAGCCCCCAGACGCACTAACATTTACTGCTGCTTTCTCTAACATGGACTGGCAAGAGTGACATGCATTCATACAGACACAGCATAATTCTTTAAAAAAATCGGTATGAACAATTGTGATGACAAAAAATACAAGAGTAAGAAATAGCTTCACCTCCAACGATGCTGAGAGATTTAAAGGATGAAAATTTATTTCATTATGTTTTAAAACAATATTCTATATGGGTATTTTCCAAGACATGTATCAAAAATAATGTGGTAGGAGCATAAGGTACGCAGATCAGGTGCGGTGTAGCAGCCAGGCGGAGCGGCTGTCATACGGCTGTAGGGTTGTCCACACACAATGGGGCAGCGGTCTCGCTCCAGGCAGTGATGGCAATGTGCCCGTGTCATACGTTTAACATCTCAAATAATACTGTTTGCTTATTGCCACTCTCAGCCGGCCAGCGAAGGACACGTTTGTCAAGACAACGCAACCAACTTCTCAGGTAGCGCCCGCCTTTCACGTTAGAAACACGGCACACACAAGCACGAGGGTAGATTTTGCTCCCACTGCTGCCTCCGCATCCCCAGGTCGATGGGGCATAGATGTACAACTGCACCCATCCTCACATCCTCTCCTGGATCTAAGCCCAAGGATCTGGATTTTAAATTGGTGACTTTGTTACCAGTAAAAACTGAAGAACCATGCTCATGAGAAAAGAGCTGATGAACATAGGTAAAAATCATCCTTTTGCTGAATTTTCCTGTAAAATATCTGATTGCACTCCGAGTTAATTATGTGTCTATCAGTTTTTCAAATGCCTTACACACGTTTGTGTTACTTTGCTTTTTGTAAAATATTTATACAAATACAGATGTGACATACAAGGACTGGGCTTCTGTGTGGAAAGGCAGTAATTTTTTTATGCTGGTTACTCTTAAGTACATGAATACTTTCCTATATATTAACTATGTATTTCACTGACATGAGAAGCCAGGGTTGTGACATCAAAATTCACTGCAATAAATGTACTGGAATGTTAGAAATAACAGATTATGAGAGTGCATAGAAAACACCAAGAGCTATTAAATAAAAGGATTGGCTTATACAAAATACTAATGCAAAAAGGAAAGCACATCACAATTGAGGGCAATTTAGAGTATACATGGTTGCTCTTGCAGAAAACAATTGAGATCGACTGTGCCTCATCACCTGTGTTGCATGTGTTCTTCCCCAGAACACCTGGAGGTATTTCTGATTTCACCGGTTTCAGCAAAGGAAACCCTGAACCTTGACCTAAGTCTTGGCAAATATGTAAAGGAATTACTGACTTTCCAACCATTTGTGTATTATCTGTAATGTTAAGCCTACACACATGCTCTGCTAATGAGCTTACACAGCTTTAATCGTTCTTTCAAAGAAGTAGTAAAAAAACCAGCTCTCTAGAAGTAATGGTGATACATTGCTAAGCAAGTTTGGAGGAGGCCAACAAGATGCCGTGATAATGCTGGTAGCAGAGGTATTTTCCAGAATCTCATGTTACAGCCTTTATTACAGAGCATAGTCTGTACAATAAATGATGCCTTAGATGCTTGATTAAAAGGTGCCTAAGAGAATGAGGCAATGATAAAGGAAATAGTCTGCAAGGGAAGACTGAATGTGTGATGTGCAGAACGTCATTACAATTTTTTTTTTTTCCTACAGACCATCTGTGCTATATGACGGTTTGTATCCTCAAGACAGCCATAATTCACATTAATGTCATGACACAGGCTACAACCAACAATACCAGAACGGTTATGTCAGCATCGAGGTCACCTGGTAAGTACTAAAATAGCTATCCTATGCAGTTATAGGAATTGACAAATCTTTCAGACAAAAATGATAATCATTAACCCGATAGGATAACATCCACTAAACGGATGAGTCAGAATGGTCTGCCCAATGCACCTGAGGGCAAATATCTAGTCATAATAATAATGATGATTAGTTGGAAAAAAATAGCTACTGAAGTATAGCGGTCTCAGCATGCCCTTCTCTGGTTTGACTTTATTTCCAAGTTAGTTTGCATGAGAAGCCAACTTTGTCAGCCACAAAAATGTTGCATATGTAAAGTGTGAACATGGATCTGATTCAAGTTCTTTATGAAGTTGTCCTTTGTGAGGGAGAATAAATCAACATGAAAATGCTAGGAAGCGAATCTGTCCTATCTTTGTCTCAAAGCAAAATGTCTGGCAGATTCAGCATGCATCAAGAACTCTTTTCACAGCAAATGTTATTTCTGTGTTTGGAAGAAACGCATTGAAGGAATACTAACAGATCTAGAAGATTACAATCAGGAAAAGATCTCATTTTCCCTTCCTGGATCAAAAAAGTTAGTTCCCAGTCTCCTAAATCATGCACCAAGGGTTTTACGGTCCTTAAAGCCAAGTGAAAGGCTTTGCACCTGTCAAGACCTGCGCTAGCGGAGGAGCTCACCCAGCACGCCCCAGGCCCAGGGGCGGCACTCCCTGCCTGGCCGCCAGCGCTGCCAGCGCCGGCTGCTCCTGCACCCCGGGAAACCCTGCCCAGACCCGCAGGCGCTGAACCCGGCGTTTGGCAGGGAACGGAGGAGGATTTGAATTTCGCTTGAAAACGTGGTTTGTATTTGAGTCTAGACATGTTTCTGTTCACGATTCGGGATATTAAAGAAATTCTAGTGTTATTTGTATTCCATCTCATTTCATTTTAAAATTTCACTAGGGTAATGCTACAAATATAAAATTGTATCGCATTAAAGAAGGACAAGCAAGTTTCTCTCTATGCATTAAGAGCTCGGTATGGCAGTTTTGAAGTCCTGGAGTGGACAAGAATGGTAAACCAACCCTTTAAACTCCGCCAGATCTATTCTTATCTCCAGATATTTGTTAGCATCTGAAAGTGTCTAATGCATTCTTTTAGTTTATTAGATTTTACTTCAAGGCAGGTCAGATCTCAAAAAGAGGGTTTTTTTAAGCCCCCAAATATGTCAAAGTACCACTTTGTAAGTATCTCACAGATTCCAGAGCTCGCTCCTGGTGGTGGCTGTTCCCAAGGTTCTGCTTCACCAAAAGCACAAATTAAAACTGGAGTTCTCATACACCTGTTTTTGTAGGGATGTCGTAGATCTTGGGATATTAGGATTTCCCCAAATGTTAAATATCCAAGGAATGCTTGGTGTTGGAGGACAGAATAATACGTAAAAGAGATTTCTGAAGAGACTGTGAAGGAAGCTCCATGTCCCCAGCTTAAGCAATGTCTTTAATCAAATGGCAACTCAAAGGCCATTCCTTTATTCTTTACTGATGAACTTTTAAGTGCACATATACACACACATATATTTCAACTTGTTTTCTTGGAACAAGTGGGTCCTCGCAGAAATTTTTGAACTAGTTAACTCCTAGTTAACAACAGAGAGGTCTTGCAATAATGATTTTGGGGGTTTTGTACACAAATCAATAAAACTGCTTGGAAAGGGCATCATTCCTCCCTTTTTGAATCTCGAGAAACAGAGATACTGAAAGGTAAAGTGACTTGCTCCAAGTCATGGAAAGGATCAGTCACAAGTCATGCTTTTTGACTTTTCATTGTAGATGATGAAAGTACTATTTATGGTAAAATAGAACTATGGTAAAAATAATTTTTAAGCTGCTCAGTTCATCCTAGTCAAACCAACAGGTATTTTCAGCAATTAAAATGATTACAGTAATCCAGCATGCTAACCACTTAACTGAATAAGATTTTTACTTCAAAAAAACCAACAGTGATGGGGTTGTAAAGTGCAGATATATATCTCAGTATGGAATTGTATTTCTACAAAAAAGCCTGTCACAGAACAATATACAGTTAAGCAATACAAACCAGCATTAAAACATTTTGTGGAAAATTTCAGGACTTTTTTGTTTCTGGGAGTCAGCATCAATACCAAGAAACAAACGGAAGCTGATTTCAGCTATAGATTGGCATGCACCTGTGTCAGGGTTCACATCGCATAAGTTCACTGCTCAGGTACAGTTCAGAGCTTAATTAATTTTTCAAAGCCCTTGTGTTAGGATTAGTTTAATTGTCATAAAAGGTGTTGGCTTCCTGACCAGAGTGGAAAATGAAAGCCCCTGATGAGTCAGTGTGGCGGGAGGGAGGCGAGCTCCTTTGCACCGCTCCTCTCGCTGTGACTCAGAACTCTGCTTTGAAATTGTCAGCTCCAGGAAGGATGAGGTAGTTCGGTCTCCCTGTTCATTTCATTGAAAGTCTGTGAGAAGTCACAGGGTGAGACTCTAAAACCCTCCTGTCTGCTAAGAAACAGAGGGACGTCACCAGTTCATGTCACCCAGGCGAAGGAAGAGCCACCGGGACGTTACGGCTTCTGGTCATTACTAACCCAGACGTGTTTCACTCCTGAAGGCTCAGAGCAAGGGGAACACCAGTTTCAAATGTTCCTTAGGACATGTCTGGAATATGTGTGCACAGAAGCACAAACTGGCCTCATGCAGGCTGGTCCCAAAGCTAGAGGGTTGGAAAGAAGAGCTCATAGAGTAATTTCTGTTGGAAGGAACCTCTGGAGCCATCTGGTCCAAATGCCCTGCTTAAAGTCAGCTCCATTTTCAAAGTTAGGTCAGGTTGCTCAGGGTGAAATATCCGTGGCTGCTCAGCGCAGAGTAACCTCAGAACGAGAAATGGTGCAGAGATTCCCCTTGAGCCGGCAGAGCTGTTCACCAGCCGTTTCAAATGTGATGAAGGGAGGTGCTACTCCTTAAATATTAAAACATATTTGGCGAAGGAGGGTTTGCTGAAGTTACAAACTTCATCGGGAGAATTCCTATCTGTTTTGATACAAAACAAACTTAAACTTTTGGCATAGTAACAGATTCTAACCTGCGTATGTAACATTGCTTTTGGAAGCTTAACCATATACTGAAGAGAGAGGCACAGATTTGGCTGAAAAATTAACAAAATTTCATTAACACCCTGACTTGAAACTATGAAAACATAATTTTTTTAAAAAAAACAAACACGTATCTTTCAAAGCACATTAAAGCTGAAAGTACTAATATACCTTAAGGAGGCCAAATGTTTGAATATGCACAGTCCTGTTTTTTGACACCACCAACACTCAGAGTTCCCTGTCTCTTGCTTCACTTGGCTCTTCCTTCTATTTTTCATCACTAGTGCTGAGTGTTTATCACTTTACAATGCTACAGTACCGCAGAGATCGCAGAAGAATGTTTCAATCCAAGAAGACAGCGTGTATGCTTGGAATTTAAAAAGAATACTAATATAGAGATGTTTGTGCTCATCATAGGTCTCAGAAAAAAACAATTTTATACTTTTGATTTAAAGCTAGGTATTATCTATCTAAATAAGATGTTTCCCAGATCTTCTTAATTCTCATTAAAGGCATTTTGCTTTAGCATAAAATACAGATTCTTTCTATAGTTATCTTCCATATGCAGCTAGCTTTTAGTTGTTTAATAGATTAGCATTTATTTTAAAATGTAAGTGCTGTTACTATAAATGCCATTCAGAAAGTCAACAATTCAGTAAGTGGAGGAAGTGCTCTGATTGGAAAGGAAACATTTGACTGACTGACGATGTTTTACTAATGATGTAAGCCTACTAGAGATAGCTGTAACTACTTGTAAATTGCTGCAGTATAAAAAAAAAACGAAACCAACAAACCAAAAAACCCAACTGAACATGAGCCAAGGCAGCAGCTGCTATCACAGTTTTCCGTTTCCAGGAAATGTTAGCAACATCAGATGTAATCCTTTCTAAGCCCAGACTTTTTTAATTATTATTATTAAATAGAAGTACAGAAATAAAAAAGAAATCACAGCTTTTGTAACAAATTATACTACCAAACATGTTTGACCAATGAGGTAAAAAAAATAAGAGAATATTATTGTGGGGTTTTTCCTCTATAAGTACTTAAACTTCTCCAATGAAGTTAGACTTTGAAGTTTGCCTATATTTGTGCTACTGATCAATATCAAACAAAGTAGTGCTAAATAATCTTAGATAAACAGCATGCTCAACAGGGGAACAGAAACTGGAGGCAGAGATCTCTGTGGCCTTGGTACACTGTTTACCGTTGCAAAATAATACGTTGGTCAGAAATCATGCTTAAAGTGCAACAAGAGTTGCACCACCTACCTGAATCTGATGTTCTCCCAGTTGTTTTGGATGTGTACAAGCTAGTACAAAGTAAAGACTGTTTTTCAGCTGGAAGTCATGTTTGTGTGTGCAAAATTTGCATAGCTTTGCTGGACTGATGTGAAATACATTTGTTTGTCACGTTAATTTCTCATCCAAATATAGCATAATTAATGTAAAAGGAATTAAAACCATGGAAAACCAAATCTTTGTGTGTGGAATAAACATAATTTAGTTTTGAATGTAATTCAAAGTGACAAAGCTGAAAGTCCCAACATGCTTTAAAGATTGCTGATTTCAGTATGAAACATAATCCTACAACAGCCAATATTTAACATTGTCTTTACTCATACTTAACCTTAAGACACTTGACAATCCATCATTTCCCTCATTGGAAGATTTTTGTTAATGTAACCAAAATGCTTTTGAGGGAAAGCTGTAGGGTTTTCTTTACAAGCAAAAAATGCAGTAATTCATTACTTTGTGTTAATAACTGTTGATGTGTTTCTACATCCATCACGTACTAATGGAATTTGTTGTGTCTAAATTCACTGATCAAAATCATTACCATTTAAGGACCCTATTTGGTATAGCTTGCCCATCAAAAATTTCATTGACAACTAAATGACTTGAATGACTGCTTTCATAACTTTGTAACAGAAGGGTGAGCCCTTCATTGTCATTGGAATGCAACCATATGTCACCATTGAAGGCCAAAAATAGGTCAATATATTAAAAATTTCCCACCAAAATTATGGGAGCAAGTTGTTAGATATGCCTATAAGTTGCTGGATATGTCTGAAGTTTCCAATTTTCTAGTTTTTCTGTTCCCTAATGAAGCAAAATAATCAAGAACACAAAGTCAAGTGAGGGTCTTTTAGCAGTGATTTGTGAAGGGACAAGGAGATGAAAGCTATGAATGACCGTGCGGATTTGCCAAGATTTCTTTCATTGCTGTGGGACAAGGACAGAATTTATGCAGTTTAAAGGACAGCTAGCACTGAAACTGGAACGTGCTATTTTATCCTCAAGCCAGACAGAAAGGAACACCCTGGATACCTGTACTAAAAGGGTCAAGATATCTCCTTCTGGTGTCTCTTTAAATTTTTGTAATATATATTTTTTAAAGTAAATTGAGTAATCTGATTACTGTTTCTTTCTGAGTTTTTCCAGTTGGATCAATGCATATCACAGAAAAAAAAAAAAAATCACCTTCCTAAGATATGAATTTGCATTCTTTTTATGAAGAACATGAAGGATATAAAAATAAATACTTATCAAAAGCTAGTTAACAGCTATCCATTGTACATCAAGAAAAGCATATATTTGAATTTATAACAGCTTTTCAAGCAATCACAAAAAAGCCAATTTTTATACAACTAAAATGTATTATAATGCATAGTCTTTACTTACAAGAATGTAAAACAGGTAAAAAAGAAAGAAAATCGTGTCCCCTAGGTGTGGTAGTTCTGCAGATTCACAGCTTTTGAATTGTGAAAGTTGAAGCCTTTTGAAAGCAATATAGGAACTGCATGTACACCACATGCAGACTGATTTTTTATTTTTTTTTTTAAAGCTTGAGGAATGTCTCACAAAACTGTCTCTGATTTATCTTTTTCAACATTTTCCTTGCATTAAGGGTGAAGAAAGGTAAGTGAATAAGAACTGTTTCATTAGCAACTGGAAAACACTCACCCTTCTTGTCTAAATTACACCTGTACCTTTTGTTCCTTGATTTGTTATTCAAAAGGGTCCCAAGTATGAAGAAAGCAAGAGGCCTAGCAGCATCCAGCCCAACATACTGAATGCCTGAGATCTTCTCACATCGAAGTTTGTTTCATAAGGAAAGCTGTAATGCTTTGGGAATCATAGAATCATTTAGGTTGG
>NW_009618019.1:0-23166 GCF_000690535.1 Cariama cristata
CAAACCATTCTATGATTCTATGATACAGTAATTGTACATGAACAAACACTCAGTAAGGTGACTCATTATCTTTGTACTATATTATTGCTCAGTAGTCAAAACACTTTATAAAATGCATTCATATATATGTCTTTATGTTTTCCAAATGTCTTTGCATTAGACCTTCTTTAATTATATAAGTAATGTTTGAAGTTGCTCCTAGCCTCTGGGACTTGAGTCAACAACTTGCCTCTAGTTAAGGAGGACAAAAAAAAACAAAGGTAAAATATTCTAGTTCTAATTTCTCTTTCCTAACCCTAGAGATAATTTTTTTTTACTGCTGAACTGCATAACAAATCACCTACACAACAAAGAGATGGAAACTTACTTCTCTCTCTCTCTCTCTAAATATGACATATACTTTTTTTTTTTTTAACTCAGCCTCACTCGCTATCACAATTCAGACAAGAGGAATGCCAGTGCTTTAGATCCCTGTTCTGATGTACAATATAGGATTATGTTGAGCAGACTTCAAGATGTATTGCCCATTCTTGAAATATCTCATTGAATAACTACTCAATGTTCTGATTTTGTAGCATTTATTTTGCGTTTGTTCTCTATCTGTCTAGCTGCATATATCAAGAAGTCTAATTTTGTGAGCAAGATTTCATGATTTTTTTAATCAATGTATCAAAAACCTCTTCTGTTACTCCATAATATGACATTCATCTTAAGTAATTTTAAAAATGAAAATCTGGTTTCACAGCTTAACTTAATGGACAGCTGATAGCACCTGGACAAGATGAGGTGAATTTTACTCTGGAGGTGTCTGTCTTCCCTTACAGCTGCAGAGGGAGGCCTGAGAACTAGATTAGTTTTATGTGAACCAAAACTTTTTGGTAGCTGAAGTTTGGTGAACAAACCCATTTTTCTTCCCTTACACATCATTCACTTATTGCTTTTGTAGTTTTAGTAAAAAAATACCTTTTTCCTGAGCGGATCCAGTTAATCTGAGCCCTGTCAAGTTAATGCAAATATCCCTTGAGTTCTGAAATTGGGCCAGTAATTTCTCATACTGTGTCTTCTACTTTTCTTCCTCTATTTTGTTTAGTTTAGTTTTTCTTTTTGCAAAATGAATGCATGTACCTTTTTGCTAAGCCAGTAGCTAATATCAATTTTATGAGAAACTACATCCAAATAGTAAGTTCTTAATATTTCTTATTGGAGGATCATACATAAAAAACCCCAAACCATTGTTCCCAAGTCACCATTTGGTGTTTCTGTGCTTTGCAGCTCTTCATATAAGCTGACAGTTAAACTCTTGCTAAAAGTCCCACTTTGTGTCTTTGTACTTACTTCTTTTTGTCTGATATTTCAATAGTTTTTTGTAGGAATTTGTGAGTGGACACAGCAACTGTACTTTTTCAGTGACAAATGATATTTTCACTCAACTCCATTTCTAAGAGATACTTCTAGGATGTATATGTAATAATTTGAGGACTTCACAGCTGTTGAGGCACTTTAGTTATTTTTGTGTTGTGATGATGTAATTTTGTTTTTCTTTTATTAGGCTTCAGTTGTGTGATGATAACTGGAAGTATATTCATACAAAAATAGAAGTATTTTAGACTTTTGTAATCGATATCTTTCTGTACAACATATAAAACTATGCATTTTCTACTTACAGAGTCTGGGTTTTAACTGAAATAGAAATCCACATGCATAAAGCTTTGCATGGTAACATCTTGTGTCTTGGAAAAGTTGTATCTTGGAAGAATTATAAAATAAAAATATCAAAATTTGTTGCATCTAAACAGCAGTTGTCTTACTGGTTCGCAGAGTCACCTCAGGCCCACTTTGGTATTTATTTAAGATCTCAATAGCTATTTAAAATTATTAAAAGGAAATTTCATTATCCTTGTTGGTTTGGTATTGTTTAAACTTTTAATTAAATTAAATGGCTTCATTACTGTATTCACTGTTATTCATGCTTTCGTGTGCTAACTTTGGAACTGCTATCTTTAGATCAAAGCAGAGAGTGAAGACTTAGGAAGCTTATATAAAAAGAAATTAAAATTTGATGATCAAAATTCCTCTACTTCATATAAATAAATCAAGGCAGTTTAATATTTCCTCTGAAAAAAAGACAATGCTTGGATACAAAACAATTATATTAGGTTGACTGATAAAGTACACGGCTATTATAGCTGTTTTTTAATTAATCAGTCCTGGATGTATCTGAATAGAAAACACTGAATTACTCAGATTCCTCTGAGAGTGTGAAACTGTCATACAAAGTGATGGCTCCTGAAGATATTTTAGTGCTGCTTTTTATATTTGAGGAGACAAATGATCATTAATTAGATGACCACAATTTTTTTAAAGGAACAGAGTTTTTCTAGAAGGCTGGAGACATTCACTCGAGGTCTAAGTACATGACTTTTTGAACCTTGCACTTGGCAATACTGGTATCTTTACTATTACTTCTATTCTCTCTCTCCTTTGAATAAAAGCTGAACTGTAGGCAAATTAGTTAAGTGAACACTACACATTCTGCTTTGGTGACAGAAAACTGAGTTGAGTGGAATTAATTGAAATATAAAAATAACCACCTAAAATATGGGCTCAATATCATGTTTGGTATGCTGAGTTGAATCTTAAGAATTAATTTGTGAGAACGATAGCTGTTACCTAATAAGAAAAGTTTTAGGAATTTCAATATTTTTCAGCTAAATTTTAGACAAAATTAGAAGCCTGTGTTCTATAGAAACACTGTCTGTAAGATCACTTCCTCTAAGAAAATGGTTTGAATATTTCATAGATATCCCTTCACCCCACGTCTGTTTTAAGTTCTACACATTTCAGGAACCTACTGTAGTGTTTATATGTATTTTGGCCCAAGGGTCTATATCAGTTTGTTTATTATGATCTCGGAGGAAAAAAACATGACCAAGGTGAGATTTGTTTACATGTGACTATTTTTCTGTCTCGCAACAGGGTCTCCCAGTATCGTTACATCAAATAAACGGATATTATTGGTGCTTAAGAATGACTTCACTGCTCTGCCGACAGTACCATCCTGACACAAGTAGAGATATTCTCTGTCCTCTTGCTTCCAATCCACTCTCTTCAGCAGATGCAGATAAAAGTGGCTAAAATGAAGAAATTGTTCCTATATTCATAAATGTCTAAACTAGGAACTGGCCTTCCTGATTCTCTGTTCTGACCTTCTTTACAGCAAGAATCATAAAATTTCATCCTTCCTCAGATCTCTCCAGATCCTTTACAACAACAGTTAGTGGATGTCCTGATATTCAGGCAAGTAACAAAGCCTCCCTGGGTGGTCAATGAAATTACATCCTTTACTTTTCATCTGGCCATATGAGGTATAGCCCATCATTTCAAGAGCTCCTGTACAGTATGCAGAGAAGATATATTTGTGTAATTTTTAGAACTGATGTATTAAGCAAAAATCTAGAATACTAGAAGTTAAGAATAGAAAGATGCTGATATTTTGGGAAAAAAAAAATTCCCTGAAAATTGCAATATAATTAAATGAAATTAAAGTGAGCGCATAGGGCAGATGATTGAACTTTAAGATGTTTACCTTAAGCAATGCTGCAAAATGTTTCCCTATAACTAAGCTAAACGTCACCAGAAGAGCTAGACATCAAAGTTGCTGACCAATGTAATTGTAGCAAAAACCCCCAAATCATTGCTACCTAATAGAGGAATGTTTTATTTTATCCAAGTCCTTCGATTTTGAGGTGTGATACATCCAAATGAGAAAAACGCAATGTAATAATTTAATTACATAATAAATTTAATAAATTTATATTAACTTCAGGATCACACAAACTAACTTTAGGATTGCACAAGATTTGCTTGTGCTGCCTTCTGCTTATGTCATGTCATGTTCTCTCCTGATTGCTGCAATACAAACACAAGAACATTCTGCAGAAAATGAAAGACTCCATTGTCTCTAAATGTTGATGCCCATACAAAACCTGAAATGGGAACGTAAGTTACCTGATAGTAACTCCTAAACAGCCATGGATTTGCAAGTTAAGTACTTGTTAACCAGAGTACATGTGAAATAAGAAATGTGGATGTAAATGATGATGTATTTTGTTACCAATTCTTGCTCTTTACTTTTTATTCCCTTAAGTCTTTGCTGAGTGCTTAGGCATAGAAAGGAAGTCTGATGTTTAATTTGATGAAGACTACCTTGCAACAGTTAAGTCACTGAATGTGACACAGATTAATGTTCTAAACCCCCTACTTTTTTCTTGATAATTTTCTTAAAATAGCTGTCAACAGGACTATGAGAGTACTTGTATTTCAGCTGATATAAGTTGCATTTCCTTTTCTGTTTCATCCCCCAAACAGCCTGGAAAATCAACACTCCAAATGCACAGGATGATAAATTGTATGGGTTAGACGGTAGAAACAGCAAAGATTCTGAAAACTTCGGTTAAAGAATGGAAATGTTAATGCACTGCAAAGTACAGAATTAATTGAATTAAGTGAGAGGAAGAGGGGTAACGGTTCTTAGTTAAATTCAAAAGAAACATTTTCTTGTGGGAATTGAAATTTTCTTTATCAACTTCTGAAGTCCTTCTTTCTATGTAATTTATCCTGCTAGTCAAATTTGTGAATTCATCAGGTCGGATAATACTGACCTCCTCACAAATAATTTTCTTAATGAAGTTATCTTAAAAGGAAGGAAGTAAATCTCTTGTTTCTGTAAAGCTATGATGTTTCAAATGACTTGAAAAGACACTTTTGACATAGCATAATTTGGGACAGACACATAATCACTTGATAAACTTTCAAAGTTTAAAACTACTCGAGCAATTAATACATCCTCTTGTTGTTATGGGTGAATCACAATTTCAAAGATTTCATAATTATTCATGAGACTAGAAATGCAGAAATAATAAGCTGATTAATCTTTGCTGCTTTGGAGAAATCTAAAATTAATATGTAATCTGTTTAGGTTTTCTTTTTCCTTGCTTCTGCTTTAATGAGAAGAAGGTCAATATCGTTTTGCCATCTGAGGAATGAACCAACAATGTAACCATCATTCTATCTGAATGATTTCAGGATGTGTCTGAAGGAGAATGATTGTTACTGATACAATTTTTTTTTTTATAAAAGTGTGCTAGTTGTCTTGGCAGATTCCAAGATGTTTTGGGCAATGAGCCTAAAGGCTCCTGTCAGAGACTAAAGGATTTTATGTACATGTAATGGGTGCAAGCATTGCTCAGCAACAACTAACATGCTAGTGTGCTATCAACACTGCTTTAGTCACAAATCCAAAACAGCACCACACGGGATACTATGAAGAAAATTAACTCTATCTGAGCCAGACCCAGTACAGTATATTTTTGTATTAATACTACTGTGAGGTGAGAATCTCAGTTTACTTTTGATCTTTAATGCTATGAAAGAAGAAAAAGACTTCTGGAAGTAAGAAGCCATGGTTTTGGGAACTGAGCTTCTTCAACATTCAGGTTGTGTTTGCTCCTTGCTGTGTGTCAGACTCATATGAATGGTCAGAAGAAATGAAATTACTTCTTTATATGTGAAAGTACAATAGACAAAGTTATTAGACAAAGGGCTGAAAATGCTGGGAGAAGAGTCTTGCATGACTAAACTGCAGAGCGCATGTGCAAGTTCTCACCTGTGTCCTTGCAGCAGCAACCAGCTAGCTTGAATAGCTTTCTGTAGCCTGCTGACCTCTCTCTGAAGAGAACGAAGAACATGTTTCTGGTTTGTTCCACTGTCTTTCTTGTCAAATCAGAAACTTCCAATGAGGAGATTGTTATGAACAAAAGGCTGGAAGCCCTAAACCATCTCAGCTATTTCTGTGATCATCATCTGAAAATATTGTTGTGCATACCAGCTTTACAACTAGTTAATGCAAAATAGAAATTAAAGTGCAAATATATTGTCAAACAGAATGGTGTATTGTCAGGAAAGAGAGGAAATTTAATTTCAGATGTGTTAATCAGTACATGGTGAAAACCTAGTCCTTCTGGTTTCACTGCTCCAGAAACAGACATGAGCCTAGGAAATGCTATACATTAAAGCTGATTGGAAAATAAGTTCTTTGAAGTTGGTACGTGGTGACTTGCAAAGATACCCTAAATACACAGAAATAATTATCAAGGATATTGTGGTCAGAAGTCATTTATTTTTCTACACCCACTACTATTCCATATACATTTCTGTAAAGTTTATGGTTCTTCTAATGAGACAATAACTATAAGAGAAATACTATAGTGTTTCTATAATAATCTGGATGGTAGATCATAAAGTGCAATTTGATGAAATTATATGAGTGATCTACATCTGTAGGTACTGTATGAATGCAATCAGATTGATTCACTTGATGTTTGCAATACAAAGTAAAAATTTCAGTAATTGCTTTTAGAACATTCAAAGGTTTGCTTTAATTATTTTCGCCAGTAAGGTACAGTGTAAGCAAGTACTGCACTGAACGTCACTTACATTAGTAGTTCGCACTGACACTGGAGCATAGAGTAAAGGTACTCCTAACCAGAAAACTTTTATCTAAAAGCGGTTCTTCATGAGATTAAAATAATTAAAAGGTTAATATAAAAAAAATAACTTATGTTGTCCAGGCTATGACTATCTTTTCTTTCATTTCTGAGTTGCATGGAAGACTAGTATAAAGCTTAGTAATGCAAGATATTTATTAAGTCTACAAAGAGAGTCTTGAGGAAATAAGTTTTTCCTTTGCTTACCAGAGAAACCATAAATAGTTCACTTGCTTCCCCCAGAGTGTCTCGGGATTGATCCAAATATTTTGCTTCAGAATGTAATAAAAAGTGTTCTTCTTTTTCAGATAGAAGGGTCCCTGTTTAAAGTCCTGTCTCTCCAGCAGCAGAACCACAGAGAGATTGTGGAAGCCTGTGTGTTTCCTGGTGAAGGAAGTTGTCCTCAGGCATTTTGTAGAGCTGAGAGAACTTTATTTCCAGTAAGCACTGTCAATAATGGATTTTTTTGCTGCTTTGGAGATCACTCAATAGAGAGTTCCCTTCAGATTTTGGGAGATATTTCTCATTTTACTATTACTTTCATTGATTCAAAACAGACTACTTCGCATTTCACTTCCAGCTCAAAGGAGAGTTTTGTGTATTTTTATCCACAGCAGAATCCAGCCTTTATAAGACAAAAATTGCTGTGATACTTCATAGTTATTGTTTAGCTGACTAGATATTGGAATGTTTGTTGAATTAACCTATTTATTGTAAACTAAATCATATCCCTATTATTTAAAATACAACAAAGCACTGAATTTATCAGCATGAGTATGATCTACTGTTTACCACTCTTGTAAAATAGCTGAATTTCAGGTAAGCTGCTGTGCAAAGTTTAACTTCTCTGGTATGAAATTAGGCTTCAGTACTTAAACTGGCACTTCTACTCAAACTGTTTCCTTGTATTCTCATGGCTTCATATGCCTTTTCACTTCTTTGGTTAACTAAAATTATAATGCACACAGCAGAAGTTCGCAATTGAAATTCAAATTGCAAATCTTTCCTTCTCCAGGCATTTTCCCTTACCCCTACATCATTTCCTAGCACAAAACTTTTAATATATTTTTCCCATTAGTCCCCTTTTAGCACTGAGTATTCTTTTGTTCCTTGAGGAAAAATCCTGTCCTTTTTTGCGACCCTTGAAGGCTCTGAGCACTATATATCTGCCGTTTCTTTATTTTGTGGACAGGAATGCAAGTAGCTGGAAACTACAGAAAAATTTGTGCTGAACACAGCTCCATGGTGGCTATCTGCAAAATCAGCATGCAGACTGGGACTTTAGTGAGATGTGGTGATGAGTTTGTGATTATTTTCTTTGACAGAAGGCATAGAGGATTAACATTCAGAATAGCAGAGAAGTGTTTGGAAGAGGAATGTGTGTGTTTTGGGAAATGTAGGTAGCTAGTTAGTGGTAACAAAACTTGGATATCTCCTCAAAAGCACACCCTATGATTGTGCCTCCCTAAGGAAGTAGTTTTCAAGAGTCATCATGATACAAAAGAATGGGGCAGTAGGGGAAGTCCAGATTACAAGGTACTCAAACTCATGATAGCAGTCTTACATGAACTATTTTTGTTACTTAACTGAATTTGGCAAAGGCAAAGAGCTGCAAGCTGTACCTGTTATGAACTTGGACAGATGACTAGATAGGTACCGACCATTCACTGGGTTTCTGTTCACCCCCTCACTAAAAGTAATCTGCAGAGTTCAAGCACAAGAAATAGAAAGGCTCATACCCTTCTATTCCTTTACATTTCATTTTGTAAGGATGCAGTTTTACAATGTCAAGCTAATCTATCTGCAGAGCAGTTAAACCAGTGACTCTGCGATGTCAACTGTACTAAGAATGCTCTTACAAACTTCATAGCCCTTCTCACTGACATGGTGGTACAGCCTCCTTCTGTATTTCAATGAAGTGGTGTTGCTGGCAGGGTGAAGTGGATGGTGTTTATGAGCTAAATGACTTGTGTTTGGGAGGTGTTCAGGCAGGCTCACAGGCTTATGAGAAGGGACCCATCCAATGCGTGGCTCCTGTTTGCTCTTTGCCTGGGCCTGATGACTGCCACAGCCTGAAGCTGCACAAGTGTGTCCTGCAGTCAGATATTCAGTAGTTCACAGGGTGGTTCACAGGAGTGGGGAACATACAGGCGACTGAGAATGCTGCTGGGGTGTCTGTTCACTATTGGCACCTCCTGCACCAGTCAGGGTTGATGTGTGCCTTGATGTATTCACTAACAAGGAAGACCCTGTTGGGGATGTGTTAATCAATGGTAGCCTTGGCTGTGTTGACCATGAAATAGTGGAGTCCAAGATCCTGAGGGGAATGAGAAAGGAAGGTAGCAGAGTACCGAGCTTGGATTTCAGAAGAACAGACTTTAGCTTGTTCAGGGGCCTGGTACATGGGATCCCACCTCTGAAGGGCAAAGGAGTTAGGGACAGGTGGCAGTCCTTTCTAAAGGCAGCTTCCTTCAAACTCAAGAATGATTCCATCCTGATACTCAAGCAAACAAGTTAGATTTATGAGGAGACCTGATACAATATAAAGGAGGTAGGGAGATACTATAGAGGAGGAATTTACAAACCTTACCTCTACAGGGTTGTAAGAGTTGATGCTAAGAAACTCAAGGGTACATAATGCCTAATTAGTCTGATTGCTTTCTAGGTTGAAATGATTGGCCTCGTGAATGAGGGGAAAGAAGTAAATATCATTTATCTTGACTTCACCAAGGATTTTGATACTGTCTTCTGCAATATTCTTGTATGTGTGTTAGGATATTACGGTCTGGATAGGTGGACAACCAGATGGATAAAAAACTGGGTGACTAGACTCAGAATGTGATGGTTAATGGGTTGTACTCTACCTGGAGGTGGAGTACTGAATGAGTCTATCCTATTATCTGTTCTGTTTAACATCTCCATCAATGAATGGAGGAGGTGGTGGAGTGCACACTTATGAAGTCTGCAGATAGCACTGAACTAGGGCCAGTAGTTGAATCGGTCATGGGCAGGGCTATCATATAGAAGGACCTAGACAAGCTAGAAAAATAGGCTGACGCTAATCTCATGAAATTCAACAAGGACAGATGCAAAAGTTCGATGTCTGGGAAGGAAGAGCCCCTTGCAGTGGTACTGCTTGAGGACTGCCATGCTGGGGATCTGTGTGCAAAAGGCACTGGGGTCTTCATGGGCAGTGAGCTGAACATGAGCCTGCAGTGTGCACCGGCTGCAAAGAAGGCCAACAACCTCCTGGGCTATATAAGCAGGAACATGGCCAGTAACTGGAGGGAAGGGATTATCCTCTTTTACATGGTGCTCCTTAGAAGCACACATCTAGCATACTGCATCCAGTTTTGGGCCATTCAATATAAAAGAGACACACAGAATGGGAGTGAGCTCGGCATGGGGCTACCGGGACAGTTGGGGATTGGAGCGTTTGCCCTATGAAGAGTGGCTGAGGGATGGGGACTTATTCAGCTCAGAGAAAAGATGGCTTTGGGGGGACCTAACAGCAGCCCACAAATACCCATGGAGAGGTTATCAAGAAGATGGACTCAGGATCTTCACTGTAGGAGGATGAAAGGCAATAGACATAAAGTACAACAAGAAAGGAGAAACTTTTTCACCATGAGGATAGTCAGGCAGTGGAGCAGCACAGAGAGTTTGTGCTGTCCCTATTCCTGGAGGTTTTCAAGGCCAGACTGGATAAGGTCCTGAGCATCCTAACTTGATCCCATAGCTGGCCCTACTTTGAGCAAGATACTGAACTACAGACCTCCTAAGGTCCCTTCCAACCTGTAATATCCTTTCATCATATGGTTTTCCTTTAAATCAGATCAGGGAAAATGAAGAGCAGAGCAATAGTGAAGGACAAGAAATGTCTTAATGTCATTTTTAACATCGCGTCAAATTTCATACAAATCCTGAATTTTAAAACTGGAAGATGGAGGTGTGGCAAATGCACCTACCCTGACAAAGACCAGGGCTTCCAGTGCGGCAGCTGTTGACTCTTTCACGCCTTTTTTGTGCCTTTTTTGCCCCATCATGGTGGTCATCACATACTCACCTTGGTTGGGTGCTGACCCTCATGTACCCACAGGGGCTCGATGCTCCCAGTCACGTACGCCCCTCAGGTGGGGAAGCACGAGAGGTGGGACCCCTTGGTCAGCAGGAGGAGTCTCCAGCCAGTGGGGCACCCCAAGCCAGAGAAGCTTCTCGACCATGCCCAAATATGACTATGAGTCAGATCTGACCAGACTATAAATGGGGGCCCCTGCTGAAGACCCCCTTTGAGTGGTTGTCTTGAAGCAGCAGGACTGCGATCAGAAACTCTGCCCTCAGATTGGGATGAAGATAAAAAAACTTCCTGGAACTGAGAGCCCTCACCTCCCCCTGGTGAGTGATCATTTCTTCTGGATATATCCTCGAGTGAGCCCTCGACCCTTTGGGTGAGTGATTAATTTTTCTGGGTACCCTTGAGAGAGTTCCCCTTTGGAGAGTAAGTATACGTGTGCATCATTGTTGTGTGTCACTGTGTAGTAATAAGACCCTGATTGGCATGACAGACCTGTAGTGGTGTTTCAGATGTTATCGGGGTGCTGACTGGGTCTTGAATTGTTCTTGTTTTCTGTTGGTTTCTGTTGCTTGGTTTCGTGTTGCTATGAAATAAAGTTTGTTGAAGTTTATCCTTGATTTGGATTAGTATGTGCACTTCCGTGACAGGAGTTATTCATCTCTATAGTAGAGATAATGTTGTAGAACATCTTTATGAACTAAAAAATCATTTAAGATTTAGAATTTTTTTAAAAAAAGGTGAAAATCCTTATAGGCCAAAGCACTATGTCTTCTACGTTGAATTGAGTGATTTTTTTCTGAGGCTGTCAGTATCAAAATCTCATTCTTCCAGTCTTTGATAAAAAAAAAATAAAATTCTCATCAGACTTCTTCCAGCATTTTTACATTTTTGCTGATGTTTTTGTGGTAGAAATTTTGAAATACCTAGTCAAGGCTTAATAATCAACATCGTCTCCATTTATAGGAGGGAAAATAACTTTTGAACAACAATGAGCTATACCATACCCTGCTTTTACCTGCATTGCTAGTGCAGATCTGGGTTTTGAGTATTTTTTTGCCTGTGATGTCAGATCACAGCAATTTTTAAGCTGCTCCCTGACCCTTGGTGGTATGTGCAGTCTCACCTTACTGTTCTTTTGAAAGCTGGGATGAATAGGTGGCTGGGTAAATGATAGATTAGCTTGGATGCTGCAGTACTATCTCAGATTCTACCTGATGTAAGCCTGGCAGGCTGGGCAAAGCTCTCATCGGATGCTGTATTAATTTAGCTTTTATTAGTGAATGTCGGTGTGCAACTGGCTGAATATCTTGTATAAATACTTACTATATGCTGCCCTCTGTGTAACAGAATACAGCAGTTATCAGGATTAATATTCCATCATTTTACTGGAAAAGTAGTCATTTTTTTTTAATGTTGAAAAACCTGAGGAATTCCTGTTGTATAAAAGACAATGTTAATTGATGGTTTTGCTTATTGCTTGAATGTTACAAACCTTGTTTTTTCCCTATTTAATTTGTGTTAGAAAAAGATAGTAAAAAAGACAGAAAGGAACAATATCTGTACCTTCTGATGGACTTGTTTAACTTCAAATAAACCAAGAAAATGGACCAATATTTTACAGAATGGTATAGATATTTATGAATGTGGATTGATTTATACTTATACATAGCTTGATGCATCTTTACAAATCTTTCATGTTGGGGACTGTATAATATCTTGATTATGAGACTAAAATAGGAATTGAATTAGTATTTATGTTTTTTCTGGTATCATAACACCACTGCCATAATCACCACAGGTTCTCAGATTATTACCAAGTTTAGTTATTCAAGCTTAGGTTTGGGGTTATTTAAGGATTTTAACATTCTATGAAGTATAACACCAAAAAGAAGACTTGAGAGAATAGGAAGAAGTGATTTATTTGCCCAACTGATTTTCTGTAGTGAATTAGGTGGTCTGGAAGGGTATGTACCTTAATGGACCCTGTGAAAAGGTTGTAGCTGCCACACACAAAGATCATAAATTGAGTGTGGTTAAAACCATTTAATCTTCAAGTGTCCAAAAATGTTCAAACAATTTGGTTATTTTGGTTATAGTCTTGTGGAATAATTATATAATATGCTGGATTTTAATCTTTCCTAAAAAGTGGAATGGCAAGGTGAAAATTTCATCTGTGAGGGGACGCAAATGTCACTTTAAAAAATGTGTGACAGGTTGTAAATTCTCAGTAGCAACTAGAACAGGTATCAGTTCTTAGGGTGAAAACCTGCAAGCAAATTTCTTAAAGAAAGACTTTTATGAATATGGAAACAAAATAGTTAGTTTGGTTTTCTTTGTCTTTCACACCCTCCCATGTGTTTTATTTTTCAATGGGAGGAGAAAAAGAGAAAACGTGCTTGCATGTGCATCTGAGTATATAAGAATGAGGGGAAAGAAAGGGTTTTTTTGGCACAAATACTGATTATTTTTTTTTAATCATTACTGCAAACAGAAGTATCTTAAAATGTGTGTGGTTTTTTTGGTGTTGTTGTTGGTTTTTGTTTTTGTTTTTTTTTTGTTTTTTTTTTTTTCAACAGAAGTACAAGGACTTTCATTTTTAAATAACTGAGCATCCTTTCATTTTCAATCAACAATACCTACTTTGCTCTTACAGTACTTACACATTAGACCTAAAAGGCTATTGGAGCACATACAGTCAAGAATATAAGAAGTCATGGCTTATGTAAGCTGAAAATGGTGCACCTCTGCAGAGAAGTGCAATGAAGGCTTATTTCATACTGTGCAGCTACACTCACAAGGAAAAATATTCCTCCTGGAGATGAGCATAAATACCAACACATGCTGTGTGACTATTAAATGACTTGAAAAATCCTTTTGCTTCTAATGCAGCACCTTGGCTGAAGTCAATGGGATTGTATCGATGTATGAATGAAGAACTTGCACATGATATCCCTTGCTGCATACACGGTATTTGCCATTCTGCAGAGATCAGAGTCCCTTTTGACCTAAACAGTGGCTGATTTTCTGTGAAAACGTAAAGGGAAAACTTGGTAATGCTTTTCCTTGCCTTCCCTCTGCCCCGTTCCCTTCAATGATGAAAGTGCCTGAGGAAAAGAATTTGAAGGGCTGGAAAACAGGAAAGGGAGTTTGATTTGTCCCAGATTGGACTTCTCTTGACTAAGGCGTTCTGGATTATGTCATGGAGGTGAAATCACTGAGGACAAATTGGCTGACATCCTTAGATGAAATCTTCTTAATGCCTTAGAACCTTTAGCTTAAAACATTATTAGAGTTCCACCTTACTTCCAAAAAATAATGAATTTGATACATAGGCCATATTACAGTCCAAACTGTAATTAATGGTGTTCACCATTCTACTTGGGGACCTCTGTAAAAAGATGAAAAAGACTAGATTTTTACACCAAAATCCCTTTTAAATGCAAATTGTTTAATAGAAGGCTACAGTAATTTCATTTATAGTTCTGATATACAGCAGAGGATCTGGATTCAAGGCATGTTGCTGTGTACTGACTAACTGCCTCATGAGACAGACTTTTTGTGACAAATTTGGAAGTGGTTTGATCGCCTCTCTCTGGGCTCCCTTAGATTTACTACCTGTTGTTTAAGAATGTGCATAGGAAGGTATTACTGTTTTTATCAGGAAACCCATGGAGGAATAACCAATAGAAGAGATTTTAGGGGTAAAGTGCTAAGACATCCCACTCCACAGTCCCAAAAGGTGAGGACTCAACTCAACACTGGGGACCTGTCAGGACCCTGGCAATTCTCCAGTCTATGAGTAAGTACCAAGAACGTTGGCTCAATATCCCACTTACTGCATGGCTGTGAGTAATTTGTGCTGCATCTTTAGGACAGCCTTTTTCATCCCCTCCTCCCCCTCCAGCTGATGTTTTAGGAAGTACTGTTCTTGTCTTCTCACCTCTAGTCCACAAGCAAATGAAACAAATGGACCTATATAGAAGATGTTTAGGTGTAGGATTGCTGTACAAAAATTCTGAATTATAAAAACAGTGGGTTCACATTCTTTACTGGCCTCTTCCAACCTTCTCCTGACAGACTTGTCTATCAAATTAAAAGAAAATTGACAGATCCTTTTTCTAATAAAATGTAGAGATTATATCTTTTTTGAAAAATGTTGTTTCAAGATGTTAATTTTATGATGCTCTAGAGTATCACTTAAGAAATGGAGTTGATGATTGAAAGTTTTTTTTCATACACTGGACTTCTTATGCATCTATTGAAAATGTTGCAGTGTGAATTGTGCCAGGCAGCTGTAATAGGGGACCAAATGTCCATCTAATTTTCTTTAATTATCACCATTGTATTTGAACCTTGGAAGGAGGGTAATCTCAGTTACTTTGGAGCTCTTTTCCAATACTGTATTCTAGAATCTGATGGCTTAGAATGATGTCATGCCTGAACTAAATAGTCTGGCTTTTCTGCAGTTGCATGTGTCAGTTCATTCAGGATTCTGAGGTAGATTTTCTGGTATTTTTTATTTGTTGTGTGACAATTCTGAGATGAAAAACTGGCATGAAATAGCTAAATATTCCTGAGGGTGAAAGCCAGCACCTACTAGTCTTTCCACGTGCTTTTAGTATTCTGTTTCTTTTCTATAAACTGTTAATACAAATACCAGAAGATAGAAGCAGAGACACAGAGCTGTGCTGAAAATAAAATAAAAATAATTAAAAAAAAACTTAAGAAGGCAAATATTTTTGAAGTGAAATCTCTGAATAAACAGTGATGTTCTTAAAGCTGTATCTTTGCTTTCACTAATTACAATGTAAATTGGTCTGCCTTTTTCACTACTTGGGTCAGAAAATGCCCACTTCATACACAGAATTATAAGGCTTTTAAGAACAGAGATACAGCAGTATAAATATGTACATGTGTGTCCTATCTCCCTGTAAAAGGGAGGCTGTTGCTATATTGGAAGCTCTCTTGTATGTAGTTCTATGTACGATTAAATAACAATACACTTCACTACAGGAAAGAAATGAGAAGTGAAATTATTTAAGTGATCTCATTTGCTATTTGCCATGCTAAGTAGTTTTAATTTCAGTTTTCTTAACCAGAGTGAAATATAACCTACAATAATACCATACAGTTCAAACTTCAGAGATGTTGTACTGACTTTGAACAAGATGATCTCATTTAAAAATTGTATTTTAACCTAAATAGTCTTTTCTTGCCTTGATGTGTGTGCTCTGGTTTAATGGGTGTGAATTTTAACATAGCACAAGTATTTTTTATATAAAAACAGAGCCCTGATTGGTAGAAGTTTGCTGGGCTTTTGATTGTCTGGTGTTTTCTTACAGAATTAGTAATTACTGTACAGATCTTGCCAGCTCTTTTACTACATGTAGCATTACACAAGGATATAAAAAAATTATTTAACTAGAATTACTTATACGTTTCCAGGCAAATCTGAAATAGAAACGTTACCCATGACGAGACTCACTACCTTTTTGTCATGTCAGAATCCTCTGGTAATTAGATTTTTCGAAAAATAGTCAATTTTTCTGTTACTACCTTTTAAAGAATTCGGCAGTCTGATGAAAGTAAATACAGAGGATGCTCACTCAAGGTAGGTGGAGGATGTTCCATGAGCCAGCTTTGTAACTGGAAGCAGGATATGGTCACTTGGCTGTACAGCTTTCACGCTCAAATTTGGGTCTTGACATTGCTGTGCAGAGACACATTGCATCGGAGTAGTTTCAAGTGAGTTGCTAAGTCTAGACCTACTCTTATAGATAATTAATGATTGAGATGTGGATTGAATTCTGCTTCCTGACAGACTGTTTTCTGTCTTTAGTCTCTAGGCATGCAACTATGTCTGTTCCTACATCCTATAGATGGATGTGCTGTTTCCTGTGGTGAAACTTTTTGACTCCTTACCAGGTGAGACTAGGAAGGAGTGTGCCTGTGAGCTACCCTGACCAAAGCTGTTACAGAGAAGTAAGTAACCTTCCCTTTAGAGAACAGCGGCTCTGGGTTCCATTCTGTTCCTGATAGTCAAGCAGAAGCTCCTTACTGGAACAAAGAGACTTAACAAAAGGTTAATGAATGTTACAATTTTCCTGTGAAAAGTTCTGGTCCTAGGAAACTGGCAGTTTCTAAGAGAAGGTCATGATATTGAAAATTTCTCAGTAAATGCTCTTCATTGATATTTTCGACATACTTCCCACACTTGTTTTGACCTGGTCCATGATTTTTTTTTTAAATGCATCTGAAATTTTGTTAGATTTTTCATATTACATTTAAATTTAGTGGAAAAGTTACGAGTGCTTCTGGTCTCCATTGAAGGCATATGGAGTGTCAGGTGTTTTGAGACTCCAGGAATTTGTTCTGGTGTTTAGATGGCGGAGAAGTAAGAAGCAAGATTGTACTGTTTTCCCAAAGAGATAAAAAAGAAGAAATAAAAAGTCCCCATAATTAATTATATTTTTTTTATATCATTCTTATTCAGATCTGTCCACTATTTTTTCTCTCTGTTCCTCTTGCTGTATTTCTTCCTTGTGTTTCTTTTCTATGTACCATTACCCACTCACCCTTTTCTTTTTTCACATGCCTCTGGTTGTGATACAGCTGACAAAGACAAAGAGCTCCAAGTATATGGGAAAGCTTCAGGATCCACAGCTTAGACATAGTTTTTGAAACTGTTTTCATCACTTGGCATAGCAGTGAGAGAGACCTGTTTCCGTGGCGTGTCACATATATCTCCATCAATAGGGAAGAAGAGCTGATATTTTTTTCATGGATTGGTAGGTCAGCTTCCCAGTATGCTAACTTGGGATCCCCAAGAGGCACCCAAATGGAATATTTTATTTTATCTGTGTTTCTTTCATAGAAAAGGTATCTTATATTCTTTACAGACAACATTATGTGGTAATATTTATATTTGTAAGACTTTAACTTCAACTTTTGAAAGAGCGGCAGATGGAACAAAACTAGGAGACATTGGGAAATAGTGTTATTCAGGAGGTGGACAGACAGCGGTCTCACAGCAGAGGCCAGGTGTCTGCAGGAGTAGCCAGCTTGAGACAGTAGGTATGCTCATCTAGAAATGTCAAGGACATGATATTAACTAGGTCCATTTTTTTTTTTCCTCAGTGAAACTATTTTTTCTTACACTCTTTAAAAACAGTCAAATTTATTTCTGTAGAAATAATAACTGAGCCAAGATTAAAGATCTGGGAAAAAACTGGGCTTGGTGCTCTGCACTGTGAGACAAAAGTTGACCCTTCTCCTGGCCTTCTCTTCCATACTCCACACACACCTCATCACCACAACATCAGGCCTGGTTATATGAGCATATTTGACTCAAAACAAGAATATTTGTTCCTTGCAGAATTCTTCTGTCGCCAAGTTCTGTCACATCATATGCTCCTGAGATCAGGTGGATGCTTCACTTCTAGTGTATAGTTTGACAACCTTGTTACTGTGAATACTTTGCTCTATTTGTCTCTCCAGAAGTGCTGTTAAAAGGAAAATATTCCTGCTCATGTTGATAAACTGAAAAATAACTTCCCTTATTTTTGGTTCTTCTGTTATATTATTTTATAAAATATTCAGGCTTCAATTCATCTGGTCTTGGATTAGCAAGAGATAGCAACAACCCTTTTTATGTTTAAAAAAGATGAACAAATGTAAGTTTGATTTCTCACAATGCACTATTTGACATTTATAGTCACTCTTTTTTCTTCCCTCCCTCTCCCTCCCTGCCCCTAGAAACCATGTAGGGAGTACAGTTTTGAAAAGAACTAACTCTAAGAGGCTGTGGGCTGGAGTCACTGAGCTCAGTGCAATACAAAGCTCCTGCAGACATCTATTCAGATGGACATGGTAGATTCAAAAGTGCCCCACTCCTAGATGACTGAGTTCCCTGCTGCCTGTCGTGCTACTTATCTCGAACAGTTATTTTGCATATATATTTATTAGAAATACAAACCTCGAGACTAAAGACAAACGTGGTAATGGTGCCTTGACCATGTAGCAAAAAGCTTAATTCCTTATAATGAAAAAAAAAAATTCTTTTTAAAACAGACATTCCTGCACCAGTCTGAGTTGTTGGATACATGTGCAAGTTAGTTCTGGAAGCCCAGTAGGTCAGACTTAGGATGGTTTGAATTTACTGGTTTTTGCAGCTGCTGGGGTATTCAGTTGTCACATTTGCTTTGACAGTGGTGTTCATTGCACGAAAGAGCAAGTTGATCTGCACATATGCAATGGCTCTTTGTGCAAGTATTACAGACTCTTTGTGATCTAGGCTTCTGTAAATCAGAAAACTTCCATTCAAAGCAGAAGGTGATGTGTAGTAAATAAAAGCAATTGTTTCCTGGACAAATCGAGTTAGCAGCTCTGATTAAGGGTCATTTTTTCTGAGTGACTCCAAAGGCTGTTGATACTGCACTGGACAGAGTTGCATGTTTATAAAGATTAAGAACACCTTCAGAATGGTCTTTTTTATTACTCATTTGTAAATGAGTAAATGTTAGCAGGAAGGTTCACATTATTTTCTCATGGTTTCTTTTAGATCTCAAGTGGAGTAAATGAATCTGAATTTGAAACAAATTTTAAAAAAAATTCTTGACTGATGGAGACAATCTGTTATTTCAGCATAATAAAAAGAGTTCAAGTTCAGTGATATACAGCACTTGGTCTAGAGGAAGTATTAATACACCCAGGAGCTTTTCTGTATGCATATGCAGCACTCTTTTTTTAGCTCCTTACTTAGGTACAGTGGAAACATATAATATATTCATCTATGCTTGAAAGGAAAGGGGTGCAGAGCTGAAGCTCAGCTTCCTGCTATCCATGTGAACAAAGGTGGAATTTGTCCTTCATGAGTGATAAAGAACCTTCTTCTCCTATTTCCTTCTTGCAGTCTAGATCACTGCCTGTATAATTTTTGGAAAGCACCTACATGTATTCCTATCTGTGAATCTATTCATAGGAGGAGATCAGTGGCTTTTTACTATTTCCCTCCCCCCCTTCCCCCAGTAATTCTTTTAATCTGGTGTCTGAGATTCCTTCATGATAGCATTGGATTCTTCCTAGCATTTTAAAATGCTACATTTATGTGGTTCACTTGGGAAAACATGGTCAGTTCAAATTGTCATTCCCTCTTTGGTATGACAGCCTGCTATTCCGGCAGTAGCGTTAAACATCTGCATCTAGACATTTGCATGTTGAAAAAAAGTTGCATACTTCAATTTACCTCTTGGAAACACCAACAATGGTAAACCAGAAATAGGGAAGAATAAGAAAATAATTCACAAATGAAAATGACATGAGTCTCCTCTTTGTGTTGATATGAATGCAGGTTGCATCTCACTTGGTTAACTTACACTTATGTGAAGGAGAACCAAGTCTGTACGTAAAATTATTTCTACTTTAAGCCTGTAGTATTTCTGGCATGCATGAAACAACACAACATTTTAATTAAACTAGACACTGAATGCCAATGAAAAAAAAGTGTCTTTGAACAGGTTACAGCTGTCTAAAACAAAAATAAAAAAAAGAGCAATTCTGAGGACACTACAAAAAACATTAGCACAAAACCACAAAAATCTAAGTCAATTGTAGCTCTTAACTTTAAGTAGATATACTGGAATATGCCCTTACGAATTCTAAAGCAGGTGAGAGTGATTGACTGGCATATTTTGGTTGTTTACGGTGGCTCATGATGGTCTATTAATGTCAACAGAAGATCTGACATTGGCTTCCCTGGGGCCAGGATTTCAGCTCAGATATATTTGTTGGTACTTCAAGATCATAAAATGGAAGTATGGAGAGCCAGAATATATCTCCATTTAGGACAGGTTGTTTTTCATATACATTTTCCATTCTGGCAACTAATATCAGCAATACTGAAATGGACGTTCCACATCAATCTGTACTTCGGGAAGACATTCTGTGAAATCCACAGTATTAGAAGAGGCAAAAATAAAAAATTCTCTTTCTGCAAGCTATGTGTAGGTATTTGTTTTTACTGATGGTATCTGAGGACTGATGCTAATGATTGGGATCTGTGGATTTAGCCATGCTACTTCAATACTACAAAAACCCCTACACATTGTACTTACTAGCAACTCATAAGAAAAATATTCTAATGCTGTTCCTGCCAAGCAGCTTATATGTCCTCTTTAGATTTGGGTTCAGTGAGAAGAGCAAACAAATCTGTTATTACCCTCTTTCTCAAAATGCTTTAAAAAAGAGATTGATAGTATTTTCCAGATGGGAAAGCTAGGCAGAGTCCAGTGAAATGACTTCGAAGCGCATTCAACTGGCAAACAAGAGAGTTGGAAATTTACACTTGGTGTATGGCATCTGAATCTGACAATTATTCCCAGCTCTTTCTAACAAAAGGTTTATTTTTGTCTGTTTATTTTTTGGCTTTGGGGTTTTTGCTTGTTTGTTGGTTTGGTTTGTGGTTTTTTGTGGTCAGTATCTTCTGGCACCTCATAAATGTTGACAGATTCTTAACTTTGCAGGTTCTATGAGAATATGAATATCTGTACTTCTCATTTTACAGAGAGGATCAGATCTTGAAAAGCACTTAGGTGCTTAATTCCCAGAAAATTGACTAAGAGATTTAACCGAGCTTCCACAAAAAGTCTATGTGTAAGCCAGCCAATGCATCTAGCTCTCCTGAGCCCAGTGCAGTACCCTAGGGCCAAACAGGGATGCAACACGATGTGACATGTTATATCTTCACTACACAACATTGTGAAAAGGAGAATCAGAATAATTTCTTAGTTCATGCCTGACTAGAATTCGTGCAGCTGACATTTATTATTGGTAATTCAAAGCAACCTACATTCACAGTAAAAAAAACATTTTGTGAATTGTAAGCAAAGACTTTTCAGCCTGTACTTTTGAATTTCTTGGTCTGAACTATCCTTCCAGTTCCTGTGTAACTGCAGAGCATAAAAATAATCCAATAATGTTAACCTTTACAGGACTTATAGTGAGGTGTTATTTAAAGATTACCGTAGTATCATTGTTTATTTTTTACTGAATAATTAAGTAAATATCTCCTCCTAAATTCTGTGAGGCTTCAGAGGTCAGGCTTCTGCTTTTTGGCACCAGGTTCTATGGCTAAGAGGTAACAATTCACATACAGTCCTTTAAGACAAAACATTTTTTCTGTATTTTTTTTTTTTTTTTTTTGCTAAGTCTCAGGGACTGATACATCTCTATCATATTTTTTTACAAGGCTTTCAGTCCAAACTTTTTGCCAAGTTAACCCCTCTTACTTCACTGTGAAAGCTGAATTCCACTTCAAACTTCATAAACCTTCACAAACAGTCTGAAAATAAATACAAAATCTCGTTTTGTTCTTTTAGTGCTTCTGAAGAATTTCTTAAGCAAGCTTAAGGCATTTTTTTTTAAGCAGGCCCCCTCCATTTAGTCTTTCTGAGACAGCTCAGAGTGTGCTGGAGAATGGTAGCTGCTACATCAAATAAAATGCTGTAAGTCTCACATTTACCACTTCATAGAGTTTTCAGTAATAAAGACAGCAAATTAAAGCCACACTTCTCATTTCAAATTGAATGCTTCTCCATTTGAAGCATTGAAAGCCCAAACTTCAAACTTAAGACAGTATTATTTCATGTAACACACATTTCATTAGAAGTCACCTATCACGAAAATATCATAATGTAGTTAACAGCTGTACTGAGAAACCCATGAGGTTAGACAAACAAGGCAACCAGACAGTACTGACAGTTTTGCATATTCAATCAACATTTTTTCATATTGTATCATAAACTTTATTGTCTGGTGCAAATGGCCACGCAATTTAATCTTGACAAGCTCATGTTAGTATGCGTTGTCAGGAGCTACTGTTGTATCTTGTGTGTAGTCTTATTAAACAAACTCACAATATCACATACCTACTCAAATGAATTGAGTGCCATCACGCAGCACATACAGGAACCCCAGGTGATCAGACCCAGTCAGCATGGGTTTATGAAAGGCAGATCCTGCTTGACTAACCCGATCTCCTTCTACAACAAGGTGACTCACTTCATGGATGAGGTAAAGGCTGTGCATGTTGTCTACTTAGACTTTAGTAAAGCCTTTGGCACCGTTTCCCACAGCATTCTCCTGGAGAAATTGATTGCTTATGGCTTGGACGGGTCTACTCTTCCCTGGGTAAAAAACCGGCTGGGTGGCCAGGCCCAAAGAGTGGTGGTGAATGGAGTTAAATCCTGTTGGTGGCCAGTCACCCGTGGTGTTCCTCAGGGCTTGGTATTGGGGCCAGTTCTCTTTAATATCTTTATCAGTGATCTGGGTGAGGGGATCAAGTGCACCCTCAGTAAGTTTGCAGAGAACACCAAGCTGGGTGGGAGTGTTGACCTGCTGGAGGGCAGGAAGGCTCTACAGAGGGATCTGGACAGGCTGGATAGATGGGCTGAGGCCAATTGTATCAGGTTCAACAAGGCCAAGTGCCAGGTCCTGCACTTGGGTCATAACAGCACCATGGAATGCTACCGGCTTGGGGACGAGTGGCTG